>NW_025215325.1:3193-17057 GCF_004010195.1 Chiloscyllium plagiosum
GCACTCCCTCAGCACTGACCCTCCGACAGTGCAGCACTCCCTCTGCACTGACCCTCCGACAGTGCAGCACTCCCTCTGCACTGACCCTCCGACAGTGCAGCACTCCCTCTGCACTGACCCTCCGACAGTGCAGCACTCCCTCAGCACTGACCCTCCGACAGTGCAGCACTCCCTCAGCACTGACCCTCCGACAGTGCAGCACTCCCTCTGCACTGACCCTCCGACAGTGCAGCACTCCCTCTGCACTGACCCTCTGACAGAGCAGCGCTCCCTCAGCACTGACCCACCGACAGTGCAGCACTGTCTCAGTATTGACCCTCCGACAGTGCAGCACTCCTCCATTGACTCTCTGCAAGTGTGAACCTCCCTCAGCACAGCACTGACTGCATTGTCCTGTAGTTTATATTCAATATTCTGGAAGGGACCTTGATCCCGTAATCTCAGAGCTGCACATAGCAGACGCGTGAAGCCTCCTTCCATTTCCAGACAGTGCCCATCGTGGGGTTATTCCATCTTATTTTCAGAATTGGAGTGAGGAATAACTAATTAATGTGATTTTGAAAGAATCTACAAATAGACCAATTAAACAACATTGTTATGTAGGAAACTGGGACTTTATCCAATTTTTGTAAACTGAAAACTAATTGGCCTTGCTTTCGGTTGGAGCTGGAGGTGAAGAGAAGGTAACACTGCCCTCCAGTGTTAACACCAAGCAATCACATCACAAGCTCAATAGATTGCACATGCTTTCATGCTCCAAGAAAATAAAAATCTTTGTATTTATATTGTGCCTTTCACAGCTTCAGGTCATCCTAAAATGATTTACACCCATTAATATACTTTAGACGTGCTCCACAGGACAATACATTTGCTCACAGAAAGGTCTCACCACCAGAATTGACAAACACCTACAAGTTATACAGTGACTCCATTGTTTTTGTGAAATGATAAATTGGACAATAGGCTAAGTAATGATTGACGATGTTGGTTGAGGTATAAATATTGGCTAGGAAGTTAAAGATTGCAGTTTTATAAGATGGTTATGTTTGTCTGGTCTCTCTCAGATAAAATGGAGTAGTGACAAGTCATGTGATTTGCAATGTCTTCTGTCCAACATGGAGCCTGAGTGGTTGAGTTACCATGGAAACCAGAGACCCAGAAAATGCCTACTAAAATTAAGATTGTTTCTTTACATCTGAACGCAAGAAGAGAGACAACTATTCTTGTCCGTCCTAAACTTTCAATCTCCCAAACAAATTGGAAAGCTTTAACAGGAAGACAGACAGAGAGGGACAATGGCTATAGCAGCAAGGGTGGTCAGAGCTGAGGAGATACCGCAGACAGTTACCAGACAAAACACAACAATGAGGACTCTCTCTGATCAAACTAATTCATCCTGTGGCAGACAAAGACGTGTCCTGGTGTGCCCAGGAGCTGGAATCACACAAATGGACTGACTGCTGGTCACTGGTTCTGAACACTGAGTGAAACTCCTGTAATAGTCACTCCAGACACGACACTAGGAAAGACAGTGAATGAACCCTTCGGGAGTTACTGAGCTTTGTTTCTTACAAAGACTAATTCTGTTGAAAGCACACTGTAATGAGTTTGCACGTGGTGTGGGGTTCTCAGTCACATTTAACGCAAACAGGAGAAAATGAGGACTGCAGATTCTAGGGATCAGAGTTGAGAGCGTGTTGCTGGAAAAGCACAGCAGGTCAGGCAGCATCTGAGGAGCAGGAGAATCAACATTTCAGGCATAAGCCCTTCATCAGGAATGATGCACATTCATAACGAATAACTGTTTTGTTTTTGTAGAGTATGAGGTGCCATCAAACAATGTCTAGTCAATTTTGCTGTATGTCTATTTTTTACAGTAAAACGGCTTAAGGTTTGAACCCTTGTTGGATAATTTTTTAAGCTAATTCAGCACTGACCCTCACACAGTGCAGAACTCCCTCATTACTGACCCTCCGATAGTGCGGCATTCCCTTAGTATTGACCCTCGAACAGTGAGGCACTCCCTCGGTACTGATCCTCCCATAGTGCAGCATTCCCTCATTAGAGACCCTCCGATAGTGCTGCATTCCCTCAGTACTGACCCTCCGACAGGGCGGCACTCCCTCAGTACTGACCTTCTGACAGTGCAGCTCTCCCTCAGCACTCACCCTCCGACATGCGGCACTCCCTCAGCACAGACCCTCCGACATGCAGCACTCCCTCAGCACTGACCCTCTGACAGTGCAGCACTCCATCAACACTGACACTCCAACAGTGCGGCACTCCCTCAGTACTGACCCTCCGAGAGTGCAGCAATCTCTCAGTACTGACCCTCCGACAGGGTGGCACTCCCTCAGAACTGACCTTCTGACAGTGCGGCTCTCCCTCAGCACTCACCCTCCGACATGCGGCACTCCCTCAGCACACACCCTCCGACATGCAGCACTCCCTCAGCACTGACCCTATGACAGTGCAGCACTCCCTCAACACTGACACTCCAACAGTCCGGCACTCCCTCAGTACTGACCCTCTGACAGTCAGCACTGACCCTCCGACAGTGCGGCACTCCCTCAGCACTGACCCTTCAACAGTGCGGCACTCCCCCAGTATTGACCACCGATAGTACTACACTCCCTCTGCACTGACCCTCTGACAGTGCGGCACTCCCTCAGCACTGACTGTCCCACAGTGCGGCCCTCCCTCAGCACTGACCCTCCAACAGTGCAGCACTCCCTCAGCACTGACCCTCCGACAGTGCGTCATTCCCTCAGCACTGACCTTCTCACAGTGCAGCACTCCCTGAGCACTGACCCTCCGACAGTGTGGCACTCCCTCAGGACTGACCCTCCGACGTCCGTCAATCCCTCAATACTGGCCCTCCAACAGTGCGCCACTCCCTCAGCACTAATCCTCTGACAGTGCGGCACTCCCTCAGTACTGACCTTCTGACAGTGCGGCACTCCCTCAGCACTGACCCTCCGACAGTGCGGCACTCCCTCAGTACTGACCCTCTGACAGTGCGGCACTCCCTCAGTACTGACCTTCTGACAGTGCGGCTCTCCCTCAGCACTGACCCTCCGACAGTGCGGCACTCCCTCAGTACTGATCCTCCAACTGTGCAGCACTCCCTCAGCACTGACCCTCTAACAGTGCGGCACCCCCTCAGCACTGACCCTCTAACAGTGCAGGGCTCCTTCATTACTGACCCTCCAACAGTGCGGCACTCCCTCAGTATTGACCCTCCGACAGTGCGGCACCCACTCAGTACTGACCCTCCAACTGTGCAGCACTCCCTCAGCACTGACCCTCTGATAGTGCGGCACTCCCTTAGCACTGACTCTCTGACAGCGCAGCACTCCCTCAGCACTGACCCTGTGACAGTGTGGCACTCCATCAGCACTGACCCTCTGACAGTGCGGCACCCCCTCAGCACTGACCCTCTAACAGTGCAGGGCTCCTTCTTTACTGACCCTCCAACAGTGCAGCACTCCCTCAGCACTGACCCTCTGACAGTGTGGCACTCCCTCAGCACTGACCCTCTGACAGCGCAGCACTCCCTCAGCACTGACCCTCCGACAGTGCTGCACTCCCTCAGCACTGACTCTCTGACAGCGCAGCACTCCCTCAGCACTGACCCTCTGACAGCGCAGCACTCCCTCAGCACTGACCCTCTGACAGTGTGGGGCTCCCTCAGCATTAACCCTCTGACAGTGCGGCACCACCTCAGCACTGACCCTCTAACAGTGCAGGGTTCCTTCTTTACTGACCCCCCAACTGTGCAGCACTCCCTCAGCACTGACCCTCTGACAGTGTGGCACTCCCTCAGCACTGACCCTCTGACAGCGCAGCACTCCCTCAGCACTGACCCTCCGACAGTGCAGCACTCCCTCAGCACTGACCCTCTGACAGCGCAGCACTCCCTCAGCACTGACCCTCCGACAGTGCTGCACTCCCTCAGCACTGACCCTCCGACAGTGCAGCATCCCCTCAGCATTGACCCTCTGATAGTGTGGCGCTCCCTCAGCACTGACCATCTGACAGTGCAGCACTCCCTCAGTACTGACCTCCGACAGTGCAGCACTCCCTCAGCACTGACCCTTCGACAGTGCGGCAGTCCCTTAGCACTGACCCTCTGACAGTGTGGCGCTCCCTCAGCACTAACCCTCCGACAGTGTGGCACTCCTTCAGCACTGACCCTCCAACAGTGCAGCACTCCCTCAGTATTGACCTGACAGTGTGGCACTCCCTCAGCACTGACCCACTGACAGTGTGACTCCCTCACAGTACTGACCTTCTGAAGGTGCTGTTCCATTTCTGGCCTATTGCTAATTTATATTGCTCCATCTTCAATGACTGTGCCTCAGCCCTGAGGTCTGGAATTTGCTCACTGAAGCTGTCTATCTCTCTCATTCCCGTTAAGATGCTCCTTTATTTACTAACATTTTGATCAGCTGCTCCAATTGTGGTAAAAAATTGTCCACTAACATTCCTCTGAAGCACTTTAAAACCTGGACCTTTTCCTACTTTAAAGCTGCCATCTAATGGCATGTTAGCAGGATCACAGTGACTTAGTGGATAACAGTGCTGCCTTAGAGCAGCATGGACCCCAGTTTGATTTCAACATTAGGTGACCGTGTGGAATTTGCACATTCTCCTTGTGTCTGTGTGGGTTTGTTCTGGGTGCTCCGGTTTCCTTCCACAGTCTGAAGATGTGCAGGTTAGGTGGATTAGCCATGGGAAATTGGGAAGAGGGCTCTGGGCGAGATGGTCTTCAGTGGGTCAGTACTGGCTTGATGGGCCGTATGGTCTTTCCACACTGTTGGGATCATTTGAACTGCAATTTGGTGTTGCTCTTCTGTTAAGTTTCCAAAGGCACAGAGTTTAAATGGAGACCACAAAGTTAAATTAAACAATGCACAGTCGATCCCTGTTAATTCAAATGCACTAATCTACCTGCAGCAAGATTGAATCTTTACACATTCTTTATTGAATAATGTCCGTCAGCACTGACCTTATGGCAATCTCCTCCTGGTATCAATTCCTGGATACACACCATTGGTCCCTCAGGCTTGTTGGTCCCACCCACAATGTTCAAGCCAAGATTTGTCACTTTGGGAATAGAGATCAGCTGAATTGGAGAGTTCCTGAATGAAAAGGGGGAATCAGAACAGACATCAAACTCTCTGCTGGTAATCAGATCCTCTTGAGGCTCAGGAATGTTACTGTGGAAGCCATTCAGCCCATTGTGCCTGCACTCACTCACCAAACCAGCAATTCACTTTGTGACATTCTCCCACTTCTCCATGCAAACCTGCACACTGTTCCTGAATATAGGTTTGCTCACTGAGCTGGAAGGTTCATCTCCAGACGTTTCATCACCCTACTTGGTAAGATCTTCAATGGGCCTCTGTACGAAGCACTGCTGAAAATTCCTGCTTTCTATTTATATGTTTGGGGTTCTTTGGGTTGGTGATGTCACTACCTGTTCTTTTTTTGAGGGGCTGTTGGATGGGGTCTAACTCGATGTGTTTGTTGATAGAGTTCCAGTTGGAATGCCATGCTTCTAGGAATTTCCATGCGTGTCTTTGTTTGGGTTGTCCTAGGATGGATGTGTTGTCCCAGTCGAAGTGGTGTCCTTCCTTATCTGTATGTAAGGATACTAATGAGAGAGGGTCATGTCGTTTTGTGGCTAGTTGATGTTCATGTATCCTGGTGGCTAGTTTTCTGCCTGTTTGTCCAATATAGTGTTTGTTACAGTTCTTGCACGGTATTTTGTAAATGACATTAGTTTTGCTTGTTGTCTGAAAAGGGTCTTTCAAGTTTATTAGCTGCTGTTTTAGTGTGTCGGTGGGTTTGTGGGCTACCATGATGCCAAGAAGTCTGAGGAGTCTGGCAGTCATTGCCGAGATGTCTTTGATGTAGGGGAGAGTGCTGCAGTGTGTGTTGGCTCATTGAAATAATGTTCTGATGCAGCTTTGTTTGTGGGTGTTGGGGTGATTACTTCTGTAGTTCAATTATTGGTCCTTATGTGTTAGTTTTCTGTAGACGCTGGTTTGAAGTTCCCCATTGGCTGTTCGCTCTACTATGACATCTAGGAATGGCAGTTTGTTGTTGTTTTCCTCCTCTTTAGTGAATTTTATGCCAGTAAGGGTATTATCGATGGTCTTGAAGGTTTCACAAAATTCACAAACCAAGAACCCCCCTCAGACCCATTGGACAAACAGGCAGAAAACTAGCCACCAGGATACATGAACACCAACTAGCCACAAAATGACATGACCCTCTCTGACTAGTATCCTCACGTACAGATAAGAAAGGACACCACTTCAACTGGGACAACACATCCATCCTAGGACAAGACAAACAGAGACATGCATGAGAATTCCTAGAAGCACGGCATTCCAACCAGGACTCTATCAACAAACACATCGAGTTAGATGCCATCTACCACCCTCAGAAAAATAACAGGAAGTGACTTCATCACAGGAAATGACATCACCAACCCAAAGAAACCCAAACATATTAATAGAAAGCAGGGATCATGTACACTGCTTCGCCTGAGGCCTACTGAAGATGTTACCTAGTAGGGTGACGAAACGTCTGGAAATGAACCTTCCAGTTCAGCGAGCAAACCTACATCCAGAACCTCAACCTGAGCTACAAATCTTCTCAAAACATTGTTCCTCTTCAGATAACGTGCAATTTCTTTTTGAAAGCCTCAATTGAATCTGCCTCACCGCAATGTCATTCTGAACCTTAACCAATTAATGTGAAAACGTTTCTCTTACATTGTTTTTCTTAATTCTTTCAGTTAGCTCAGTTGGCTGGATGGCTGGTCTGAGATAGAGAGTGACGTCACTAGCATGGGTTCAATTCCTGAGGTAGTAGCCAAGGTTATTGTGAAGGCTTCCACCTTCTCGGCTTTGCCCTTACCTGAGGCATGGTGACCCTAAGGATAAACTACCACCAGTCTCCTCATTCTAATGAGGAAGCAGCCCTAAAGTCCGGTAAGACTATGGCGACACAAAAACAACAACTGGACTAATAATGCAGAGAGAACTATTCCAAAGAACTGAAGAGAACACTGGTGACAAACCCTCTTGAGTATTGTGTACAGTTTCAGTCTTAATCCTTCAGGAGAGATAAGACTTTCATTGGAAGCAGTTTGGAAAAGGGTTGATTTCTGGGATGAAGGCATTGTCCTGTGAGCTAGTGGATCAGGAAGATCAGGTCAGCAATACTTTTCCATATTATCAATTGAGTCAACTCCTCGGTCAGACAGCACAGTTCACTGCTGGGTGCTAATAGGGAACAGCATGTGACAGAGAGGGTGAGACAGGAAAACTGACCCCCAAGGGCCAGACCATCAGACACTTTACAGGGGATAAGAGCCCCAGTAGCTGAGACCCTGCTGGGTGCTGAGGAGATGATTACCTTCTGGTTGGTGCTGCTGTGTTTGTAGTAACAATCCCACTGTTGCTAGCCACAATATCGTTCGGGCTTAAGAGCTGTGGACTCGGGCAGCTGCATAAGGATGTTGATGACGTGCTCTCGAGGTGTTTACCTGAGTACGACAATGAGAACATCATTGAAGGCTTTCTGTTTTGAACATTTGCGTTTTCCGCTTTGGTCTTCATTGTGCACGTGACCTCAGCCTCACCAATTCTTCTCCTTATTTTCAAATCCCTAGAAGACGCACTATACACTCTGCTTGCAAAATCAGAACTACAGAATTGTTGTAGTGATGGAGAAGGCCATTCATCCCATCATGTCTGCACTAGCTCTCGGAACTGTTTATAACTTTGTTCCTTTTCCCTTTAACCCTGCACAACTCCTTCACCTCTGACTCCCAATCTACGCACACTCTCCTGATCTATCCAATATTATCTATCCCATTAACCATTAGCAGTGAAACCTCAGCATCATATCCTGCACTCTGAATCCCCCTTCCGGAATCAGAGAATCATGGAGTCATAGAGTCCATGGAGACAGGCCCTTTGGCCCAACTGGTCCATGCAGACCAAACCGTCCATCCACACTAGCCCCACTGCCCTGCACTTGGCCCATACCCTTCTAATCCTTCCCTATCCATGTATTTGTCCAAATGCCCTTTAAATGTTGTTAATGTACCCACCTCAACCACTTCTGCTGGCAGCTCATTCCATATGCGTACCACCCTCTGTGTAAAAAAAGTTGTCCCTCAGCTTCCTTTCTCCTTTTCTTCCCATCTCAACACCTGTCACCCTGATCCTCTCCATTTCCTGCTCAGAAAGCCTTTGATCTATTCTGAAGCCCCTTGCAGTTGGCAGTATGAAGGCATTTGTCAGACGGCCCAGGTCCCAGTGACACCTGTCCTACAGGCGTGTCACAACATGTCTGAGCAGGTTGATTAAAAACAGTGATAACACAAATATAAACCTCAGCTGTTATCTAAGAAGAGAGTTTGCAAAGTCACCCAGGGTTGCTCACTCACTCTTCATGATGGTCCAACTCAGGACAGCAAAAACATGGCAACAACATATCAATGAACCAGGTACTTTCACAATTCATAACATTACCCATTTTACTCTCGTACAGCCTGCGCAGTTGCAAACTGGCCAGAACAGGCAGTAATGCTGCACATTTCCTCACTTATCTGAAATGTGCGGTCACACTTTGTGTTGCTCCCTAACAGTCAGTCAATCTCCATATGTACTATCACAGTGATCCATAACAGTCAGTGTTTACAATGCACATCCCAAATAGCCTCCTGTTCCTGACTGTATTACTATTAATCTAGAACAATATCTGCTTCCACAAAGCACTGCACTGATCCAGAACAGGCATTATATTGCATGGCACAGGCACACATCCAGAAGATCAGAAATATACTGGAAGAAACTAGTGATATAAATCTTCAAGGCAGTCTCTTTTTGACAATGCAGCCTATATTTATAGATTGAAAATCCTCTTTGTCTTAAGTAGCTAGACAGCACAGAAGGATAATCTGAAAGATTCAATTAATATCTGGTACTGTAGGAGCGGTGATTTGTTTTTATTCACTTGTGGGAACTGGGCAGCACTGGCCAGCATTTGTTGCCAGTCCATGGTTGCCGTTGGGAAGGTGGGGGTGAGCTACCATCTTGAACCGCTGTAGTCCGTGTGCTGTGGGTCGATCCACAATGCCCTTGGGGAGGGAATTCCAGGATTTTGACCCAGTGACAGTGAAGAAGCGGCAATATATTTCCTGACGTACAAATAGAAGGCAGATCCAGAGGAGTTTCAATCGGTGACGCTATATGTTCCCTCAGTCAGAGCCTTTGAGCCTGTGATTCTCACCAGCAGCATGGGGAGTAGGTGAGCTGCGGGCTGATCCAGCATCACTGTGACAATCGTACTTCTCCATCAGTTCCGCAAATTCTTTCCTGAAAGGACAAGGCAACAATTAGAAAGGAAAGTATTTGTTTTGCCGTCCACAAAACCCCTCACCCCCAGCCCCAACGCCACAGCATCTCAAACAGGCCCAGAAATCTGAAGGCCTTCTCATTTGGCTTCCAATCTGAGAGGATAGAGCAGGACGCCTTATCACTGGTTAACAACCCTGCTCTGAACTGGCCCCATGAAACTTGCTCTGGTATTTGCCTCAACAGCTAATCGCTTCTAACGAAAGCTCACTCACTCGAAATGTTGACTGTCTTTCTCTCTGCAGTCGCTGAGTGTTTATTCCTAGCAATTGTGTTTTGATTATACTCAGTTTTCGTGAGTCCAGGCCATGAACAATGTCAGGCAGATCCTCCATACAGGCAGGCATCACAAGATCCTGACGTCAGACTATGTGATAATGGGACAGCAACATGGAGTAGGAACCCTGACTGAATCTTCCTCTCCTTAGCCCAAGCACGTTGCTGAAGCCCAGGCTCCAATCTGGCCGAGACCAGGGATTGGCTCTTCTGGTTGAGTAAAAGGTAAAGGCAAAATCGCCATAGTCCCAGAGGACCAGAGAGGTGACTGGTGGTGGGTTAACCTGATGGTCACCATGTCTCAGGCGAGGGGAAAGGTTTGGAAGATAGGACTTTCGTGGTAATCTCAGCCAGTATGACCATTAGACCATAAGATATAACAGCAGATGTCAGCCACTCAGTCCCTCAAATCTGTTCTACCATTTGATCATGGTTGATACATTTCTCAACCCTATTCTCCTGCCTCCTCTCATTAACCTTTGAACCCCTTACCAATAAGAACCGATTAATCTCTGTCTTGAATACACTGAATGACTTGGCCTCTGAGTTCATAGATTAGCCACCCTCTGGCTGAAGAAATTCTTCCTCATTTAGAATGTGTATCCAACTGTGGGTGATGAACATGCTTATCTACTTCTGTTCAGAGTCGAGAACGTGGTGCTGGAAAAGCACAGCAGGTCAGGCAGCATCCAAGGAGCAGGAGAATCAACGTTTTGGGCAAAAGCCTTTCAACATTTCCTTGGATGCTGCCTGACCTGCTGTGGTTTTCAAGCACCACACTCCCAACTTGATCTCCAGCATCTGCAGTCCTCACTTTCTCCTACTTCTGTTTGGAGTCCACATGGTTACCTCTCAGTACACAGCCTCTCCATTGGCATGTCCTCAACAGTGTCTTCTCAGGGCAATAGATGGAAACCGTGCCCTTCACTGCGACAGGTGAAGGCATCAAAGGAACTCTGAGGAAGTTTGGGTCCAGGCAGAACCACAATTCACTCGGGAATGTACACTGACACTTGAGCCCGACTAACCCCAAGGTCATCACAAAAATTAAAGATTTAATCAAATTACTCCAAGTCTTCCTGTTTACCTGTCAGATTGTCAGAAAATACTGACCAGGCTTTTGTATCTAACAAGAAACTCCCATTTATTACAAGAAATCATTTCTAATGAAAGGAAAACAAGATATGAAGTATTAACTTACAACGCTGCTTGCTTCAGTTTTACTGCCCATCTAAACTGCTGCACATACATGGACACAGACACAGCCAAACAGACAAATAAACAAACACAGGAGTTATGGGAGGAGGAAAAGATATTAGAGTCATAGAGATCTATAGCACAGAAAAAGGCCCTTTGGCCCATCAAGTCTGCACTGGCCAAAAACAATGACCTGATTATCCTAATCCTGATGTCTTGCACTTGGTCTCTCGCCTTGTATGTTTTGGCATCATTACTGCCCATCTAAATACTCCATAAATATCAGGAGGGTTTCTGCCTTTACCAGCCTTATAGGCAGTGAGTTCCAGATTCCCATCACCCTCTGAGACAGTATGTTTTCCTCACATCACCTTGGAACCTTCTGTCCCATTCCTTAAATCTCTGCCCCCTGCTGATCCCACTGTCAAGGGGAAATGTTTCTCCCTGTCTATCCTATCTATGCCCCATTAGGTTTTATACATCTCAGTCCCCTCTGCTCTAAGGAAAACAACCCCAGTCTGTCCAACTGCTCTTCATCACTGACACTCTCCAGTCCAGGCAACATCCTGGTAGACTTCCTTGGCACTATCTCCAGTGCCATACTGGGGAAACACAATTCCATTGCATCAGTCCAGAGGATTTGATGAAGGCCCACTGATCTCCGAACTCCTTATTTGCTCTCCAGAGGGTTGGTGTGGACTCAATGGGCCAAATGGCCTGCTTCCAAACTCTAGGAATTCTATGATTTTATAAACCTCTATAAGGGGCTATGGCGAACATTGCCAGTAGTTACATGGTGGTCATGAGGCTTTTTAAAAAAATTCAGCCTCTTATCAAATTCAGATTTCACAATCTACCAGAATGACATTTGAACCCATGCCTCCAGAGCATTGTTGGGGCTCTGGATTACTATCGAGTGACATTACCGTGACAGAACTACCACATTGTCCAAACGATCATGGCTATCATTGTCACCATTACTGTGAGTAGCTTTAAACTCTGGATACTTTCATTAAGTTTAAATTTCATCAGCTACCGGGATGAGATTTGAACCCAGGTCCCAAGGAGATTAGCCCTGGGAATTTGGCAATTTCTAGTTGAGTGACATTACCACTTACAAAGAAGGAAATGCAATTTGCTGTGGATATGGGATAAGATGTAGGCCAAAGGGCTAGATTTCCTTCCCTGAAGGATATTCAGTGAACCAGATAGGTATTAACAACAAAGTGTTTAGTGACCTGGTCAACATTAGACTAGCTTTAAATTCCAAATGCTTTTAAAATCAAATGTCACCATCTGTTACAGCGGGATTTGAACCCACATTTTATTTAAATTTGCTCACAGGGTGCTGCTGACTGGGCCAGCATTTATTGCCCATCCCTGACTGCCCAGGGGAGAGCTAAGAGTCAACCACATTGCTGTTGGTCCAGAGTCACATTTAAGTCAGACCAGGTAAGGATGGCAGATACATTCTCTAAAGGACATTAGTAAACCAGATGTTTTTTTTCCCCATGATAATCTATGTGATCATCATAAGACACCTAATTCGGGTTCTTTTATTCAGTCATCTCAGCTCCAGGACATCTCTGCAGGAGTCCCTCAGGGGAGTGTCCTAGGCCTAACCATTTTCAGCTGCTTCATCAATGACCTTCCCTTCATCATCAGGTCAGAAGTGGGGATATTCGCGGATGATTGCACAATGTTCAGCACCGTTCGCCACTCCACAGATACTGAAACAGTCTGTATTCAAATGCAACAAGATATGGACAATATCCAGCCTCGGGCTGACAGATGTCAAGTAAGATTCAAACCATGCAAATGCCAGGCAATGACCATCTCCACTAAGAGACAATCTAACCACTGCCCCTTGACATTTAATGGTGTTGTCATCACTGAATCTGCCAATATCAACATTCTGGTGGGTTACCATTGACCAGAAACTCAACTGGACTCATCACAACACAGTAGCTACACGAGCAGATTAGAGGCAAGGAATACTGCGGTGAATAGCTCACCTCCTGAATCCTCAAAGTCTGTCCACCATCGCCTCATCTTCAACCCCAGGGCATCAATGTGGACTTCAACAGTTTCCTCATTTCCCCTTTCCCCACCTCACCCCAGTTCCAAACTTCCAGCTCAGCACTGTCCCCATGACTTGTCCTACCTGTCTATCCTCTTTTCCACCTATCTACTCCACCCTCCTCCCTGACCTATCACCTTCATCCCCTCCCCCAATCAACTATTATACTCTATGCTACTTTCCCATATGTTAAGTCCCACATAGGAGGTTAGTGAGCAAAATTAGGGCGCATGGTATTGGGGGCAAAGTACTAACTTGGATTGAAAGTTGGTTGGCTGACAGGAAACAAAGAGTAGTGATAAAGGCTCCATTTCAGAATGGCAGGTAGTGACCAGTGGGGTACCGCAGGGATCAGTGCTGGGACCGCAGCTTTTTACAATATATATTAATGATATAGAAGATGGTATTAGTAATAACATTAGCAAATTTGCTGATGATACAAAGCTGGGTGGCAGGGTGAAATGTGAAGAGGATGGTAGGAGATTACAGGGTGATCTGGACAGGTTAGGTGAGTGGTCAGATGCATGGCAGATGCAGTTTAATGTGGATAAATGTATGGTTATCCACTTTGGTGGCAAGAACACGAAGGCAGATTACTACCTCAATGGAATCAATTTAGATAAAGGGGCAGTACAAAGAGATCTGGATGTTCTTGTACACCAGTCAATGAAGGCAAGCATACAGGTATAGCAGGTAGTGAAGAAGGCTAATAGCATGCTGGCCTCCATAACAAGAGGGATTGAGTATAGAAGCAAAGAGGATCTTCTGCAGCTGTACAGGGCCCTGGTGAGACCACACCTGGAGTACTGTGTGCAGCTCTGGTCTCCAAATTTGAGGAAAGACATTCTGGCTATTGAGGAAGTGCAGC
>NW_025215325.1:17239-28462 GCF_004010195.1 Chiloscyllium plagiosum
CTCTGCCTGCATTCCTGATGAAGGGCTTTTGCCCAAAACGTTGATTTTACTGCTCGTCGGATGCTGCCTGACCTGCTGTGCTTTTCCAGCACCACTCTAATCTAGAATCTGGTTTCCAGCATCTGCAGTCCTTGTTTTTACCATCTATAAGGCACAAGTCAGGAGTGTGATGGAATACTTGCCTGGATGGGTGCAGCTCCAACAACACTCAAGAAGCCTGATACCATCCAGGAAAAAGTAGCCCACTTGACTGGCACCACATCCACAAGCATCCACTCCCTCCACCAGCAATGCTGAGTAGCAGCAGTGTGTACTATCTACAAGATGCACCACGGTAATTCACCAAAAATCCTTAGACAGCACCTTCCAAACCCATGACCACTTCCATCTAGAAGGTAGAAGGACAAGGGCAGCAGATACATGGGAATACTACCTGCTGCAAGTTCCCCTCCAAGCCCATCACCATCTAGACTAGGAAGTATATCACCGTTCCTTCACTGTCACTGAATCAAAGTCTTGGAATTTCCTCCCAAGGGCATTGTGGGTCTACCTATAGCAGGTAGACTACAACGATTCAAGAAGGTAGCTCACCCCCACCTTTTTAAGGGAAACCAGAAATGGACAAGAAATATTGGTCCAACCAGCGATGTCCACATCCCAAAAGTGTATTAAAAAAAGGCTAATGATAAGATTCTTGGCAACGTAGAGGAGCAGAGAGATCCCAGTGTCCATGTATATAGATCCCTAAAAGTAGCCACCAGGTTGATAGGGTTGTTAAGAAGTCATACAGTGTGTTAGCTTTTATTGGTAGAGGGATTTAGTTTCAGAGTCATGAGGTCATGTTGCAGCTGTACAAAACTCTGGGGCAGCCATACTTGGAGTATTGTGTACAGTTCTGGTCACCGCATTATAGGCAGGATGTGGAAGCTTTGGAAAGGGTTCAAAGGAGATTTGTTAGGATGTTGCCTGGTATGCAGGCAAGGTCTTATGAGGAATGGCTGAGGGACTTGAGGTTGTTTTTGTTACAGAGAAGGTTGAGAGATGATTTAATAGAGACATACAAGATGATCAGAGGACATAGGGAGGATAGTGAGAGCCTTTTTCCTCGGATGGTGTTGGCTAGGATGAAGGGACATAGCTTTAAAGTGAGGGGTGATAGATATAGGACAGATGTCAGATTTAGGTTCTTTACTCAGAGAGTAGTAGGGGTGTGAAACGCCCTGTCTGCAACAGTAGTAGACTCGCCAACTTTAAGGGCATTTAAATGGTCATTGGATAAACATATGGATGATATGGAACAGTGTAGGTGCAATGGGCTTCAGATTGGTTCCACAGGTCGGTGCCAGATCGAGGGCTGTAATGTTCTATGTTCTAAAATGTCATGGTTCAGGATATTGCTGTATACTCATCTATCAACATTGAGAATGTGACCCTGGAGATTGTTGATAGCTTCACATATCTAGGTTTCAGAATCACCAGTGATCAGGTACCTGTGGCTGCAGTTAAAACATTCACTGCAAAATCGACTGTTTTTTGTCCAGGCTGAGTAAGAGTGTGGAACTACAGCAGTCTGACTGAGACCACTAAGTTCTGAGTTTTAAACCACAAAACTACAAACAATAGGAAGTGGAGTCTTCCTTTTTTCCCCTCAGGTCTACTCTGCCATTCTATAGGATCATGACAAATCCAACATTCCTCATAATCATTATGTTGTATTTTCCCGGTAAACCTTGATTCTCCGACTCATCAAAAATCTACATATCTCAGCCTTAAAAATACACAAGGATTCTGTACCCACCCACTCCTTGGCAAGGAGTTCCAAAGACTCACCACCCTTGAGAGAATAAAATTCCTTCATATCTCAGTCTGAAATTGATGCCCCTTAATTGTGAGACTATCTCCTCTAGTCCTCGATTCTCCAATGAGTGAAACATCCTCTGAGCATTTACCCTGTCAAACCCCTGAAGAATCAAGTCTGGATCCTCAACACACTCCTCCGCAGTGGTGAGACCATGACAATTTAAGGTTGGCAGGTGAAAAGGAATGATGAAGGGCTTTTGCCCGAAACATCGATTCTCCTGTCCCTCAGATGCTGCCTGACCTGCTGTGCTTTTCCAGCACCACTCTCTCAACGCTAATCTCCAGCATCTGCAGTCCTCGCTTTCACCCAGGCTAAAAGGCTGAACAGTTTCCATATTTGTTATCTCAGACATGTCCTTGGAAAACTTGACAGGAGAAGGTCACGAACTCAGAAGTCCTGGAGTCATGTTAATTCCACAAGTACCTTGTCAGACCATTGCCTTCTAGCACATCACGCATGGCAGGGGCTGCTGTGCCAGAGTGTGGCTCCTGAGTTTTAACAGGAAATACTGAGCATAGAGCTGGCCAGCACTTACTTACTAGCTAATAATCTAAGGCAACTGCCTAACTGTGTTCACATTAGCATCAACAAAGCCAGGGCTGGCTGCTGAGAGGGTTAAGGTTAATATGCTTTGGACAGATTTGTAAAGCTATTTCATAAAAGCATACAAGCCATCAAATTAATTTCCCTTTGCTTTTTGTTTCTCCATTTTAATCCCATAAATCAACAAACAATCTGTCCCAAAACAGTAAGACAATGAGTAAAAGACCGTTGGGTTAAAGACAAATTTTCTCCTAATACAAACAGGGTAACAAGACCACAAAACTGGCAGATTGCTAACATAAAACAGATAGACCGAGTCTCCTGTTGCTTACTTAGGGTACAAAGTTTCAAACTGCTTCCCATTCACACACAGTGGATCAAAACCCTTCTCATTCATTCATTTCATATAGCAACCTGACCAAAGGGGACATTCTTCCTGTTTGATGGAAGATAACAATAGTGCTGGAAATTGAAACCAAAAGAGAAAATGCTGGAAAATCTCAGCAGGTCTGGCAGCATCTGTAAGGAGAGAAAAGAGCTGACGTCTCGAGTCTCACTCCTTTTCTCTCCTTACAGATGCTGCCAGACCTGCTGAAATTTTCCAGCATTTTCTCTTTTGGTTTCAGATTCCAGCATCCGCAGTAATTTGTTTTCATCCAGTGCTAGAAATTGAACTGTGCACTGCATCAGAAATGGGACAATCCTGTCCCCATTGCTCATCCACATTCACCACTTGCCCAAGGGTCAGTGAAATAGGGATCCTTGCAGATGGAACAGTATACAGACAGCTTTACTCTGTATCTAATCCCGTGCTGTCCCTGTCCTGGAGGTATTTGATAGGGACATTGTAGAGAGAGTTTTATTATGTATTTAACACTGTGCTGTATCTGAGCTGAGAATTCCTCATGGTGAACAGTGAATTAAATCTTATACAGAAACATGTGCATGCTGTGCCTGAATCTGAGTACTTATGGAGTCATAGAGCACAGAAACAGAACTTTCAGTCCAACTCATCCATACCAACCAAGTTTCCCAAACTAAATGAGTCCTATTTGCCTGCATTTGGCTCATATCCCGCTATACTTTTCTATTCAAGTACCTGTCAAAATATCTTCTCAATGGTGTAACTCCATCTGCATCTACCACTTCCTCTGGCAGTTCACTCCAGATATGAACCACTCTCCATGTGAAAACATTGCCCCTCAGGTCCCTTTGAAATTTTTCTCCTCTTGCTGTAAAATTATTTCCTTTAGTTTTCAACTCCCCTGCCCTAGGGAAAAGACCTTTGCTATTCACCTTATACAAGGCCCTCATGATTTTATAAATCTCCATAAGAACTCTACAAATCTCAACCTCCTGGGCTCCAGTGAAAAAAGCCCCACCCTATTGTCAAGTTCTATTAGCAGTCCGGCCTCACATCGCCAGGGACCCAGGTTCGATTCCAGCCTCGGGCGACTGTCTGTGTGGAGTTTGCACAGTCTTCCTGTGTCTGCATGGATTTCCTCCCAAAGTCCAAAGATGTGCAGGTTAGGTGGGTTGGCCATGCTAAATTGCCCATAGTGTTCAGGATGTGTAGGTTAGGTGCATTAGTCACAGGTAACTTTAGGGTAGGGGGAATGGGTCTGGGTGAATTACTCTTTAGAGGGGTCGGTGTGGACTTGTTGGGCCGAAGAGCCCGTTTCAACGCTGTAGGGATTTGATGATGATTCTTTTTCACAACTTTGTTATGACACAGAGGTGAGCCCCTCTGTTAATTAAACCAAACACCCGGAAAATCTCGCCTCACAGTGTTAAAATATGAGTGACAGAGAACTCCCAAATACCATTATTTAAAGAAAATACATCAATTTATTTTCTAACTTTAAAGGTGAACTTTAAAAAAAACTATTCACAAATCTCAGCCTCCTTGTCCCTTAACTGCTTACTGTCTGATTCCAACTCTATAACAATATGCTGTTCAATATGACACCTATTAAAATTACATCAACTCAATTTCAAAACCACACAGTCTCTGTCTTCTTCTGTGTCTTCACTCTTCCAGGTGCTGATCTCCCGGGTTCATTTACTTTCTTTTTACTGTGAGTATGTTTCAGAGTTTCTTTGACAGAGAGTGTTTTCTAATTTCTTTGAGGGTAAGATGTGAGATTGACAGTTTGCTCTCCAGCAGTTTCTCTCTCCATCGCAGTTGCTCTCTGACAAATTCTCAAAACGTCCACATTCTTATATGCCCTAACATTGGATCACCTCATTGGTTCAATGTTGGCAAAACAATAAATTCAGATTTGATTGGGTTTTATTATCCTGGGGCATATTTTAAACTGATTGGTTAAATTCCAATTGTTGTCAACACAGCAAACAAACCTCAGATACACATTTACGCTCTGCAACGGGTGTCGGGCTCCCCCTCGCTCTACACCAGGAGTCAAGTTCGGCCTTGCTCTGCACTGGGACTCGGGATCTCCCCTCACTCTGCACCGGGACTCGGGTTCCCCATCACTCTGCACTGGGACTCAGGAACCCCATTGCTCTGCACCGGGACTCGGGATCCCCCCTCACTCTGCACTGGGACTCGGGTTCCCCCGTCGCTCTGCACCGGGACTCGGGTTCCCCCTCGCTCTGCACCGGGACTCGGGTTCCCCCTCGCTCTGCACCGGGACTCGGGATCCCCCCTCACTCTGCACTGGGACTCAGGAACCCCATTGCTCTGCACCGGGACTCGGGATCCCCCCTCGCTCTGCACCGGGACTCGGGAACCCCATTGCTCTGCACCGGGACTCGGGATCCCCCCTCGCTCTGCACCGGGACTCGGGATCCCCCATCGCTCTGCACCGGGACTCGGGATCCCCCATCGCTCTGCACTGGGACTCGGGATCTCCCCTTGCTCTGCACTGGGACTCGGGATCCCCCATCCCCCTGCACCAGGACTCGGGATCCCCCCTCGCACTGCACTGGGACTCGGGATCCCCCCCTCGCTCTGCACTGGGAGTCGGGGTCCCCCATCGCTCTGCACTGGGACTCGGGATCCCCCCCTCGCTCTGCACTGGGACTCGGGGTCCCCCATCGCTCTGCACCGGGACTTGGGATACCCCCTCGCTCTGCACTGGGACTCGGGATCCCCCCCTCGCTCTGCACTAGGACTCGGGATCCCCCCACTGGGACTCGGGATCCCCCCCTCGCTCTGCACTAGGACTCGGGATCCCCCATCCCTCTGCACCGGGACTCGGGATCCCCCCTCGCTCTGCACTGGGACTCGGGATCCCCCCTCGCTCTGCACTAGGACTCGGGATCCCCCATCGCTCTGCACTGGGACTCGGGTTCCCCCTGCACTGGGACTCGGGATCCCCCCCTCGCTCTGCACTGGGACTCGGGATCCCACCCTCGCTCTGCACTGGGACTCGGGATCCCCCATCGCTCTGCATCGGGACTCGGGATCCCCCATCGCTCTGCATCGGGACTCGGGATTCCCCATCACTCTGCATCGGGACTCGGGATTCCCCATTGCTCTGCATCGGGACTCGGGATCCCCCCTCACTCTGCATCGGGACTCGGGATCCCCCCTCGCTCTGCACTGGAACTCGCGATCCCCCATCCCCCTGCACTGGGACTCGGGATCCCCCCTTGCTCTGCACCGGGACTCGGGATCCCCCATCGCTCTGCACCGGGACTCGGGATCCCCCCTTGCTCTGCACCGGGACTCGGGATCCCCCCTCGCTCTGCATCGGGACTCGGGATCCACCCTCGCTCTGCACCGGGAATCGGGATCCCCCCTCGCTCTGCACTGGGACTCGGGATCCCCCCTCACTCTGCATCAGGGTTCGGGATCCCCCCTCACTCTGCACTGGGACTCGGGATCCCCCCTCGCTCTGCACCGGGACTCGGGATCCCCCCTCGCTCTGCACTGGGACTCGGGATCCCTCCTCACTCTGCACTGGGACTCAGGCTCCCCCCTCACTCTGCATTGGGACTCGGGATCCCCCCTCACTCTGCACCGGGACTCGGGATCCCCCCTTGCTCTGCACCGGGACTCGGGATCCCCCCTTGCTCTGCACCGGGACTCGGGATCCCCCCTCTCTCTGCACCGGGACTCGGGGTCCCCCATCGCTCTGCACCGGGACTTGGGATCCCCCCTCGCTCTGCACTGGGACTCGGGATCCCCCCCTCGCTCTGCACTGGGACTCGGGGTCCCTGATCGCTCTGCACTGGGACTCGGGATCCCCCCCCTCGCTCTGCACTGGGACTTGGGGTCCCCCATCGCTCTGCACCGGGACTCGGGATCCCCCCTCGCTCTGCACTGGGACTCGGGATCCACCCCTCGCTCTGCACTAGGACTCGGGGTCCCCCATCGCTCTGCACTGGGACTCGGGTTCCCCCTGCACAGGGACTCGGGATCCCCCCCTCGCTCTGCACTGGGACTCGGGATCCCCCCCTCGCCCTGCACTGGGACTCGGGATCCCCCATCGCTCTGCATCGGGACTCGGGATCCGCCATCGCTCTGCATCGGGACTCGGGATCCCCCATCACTCTGCATCGGGACTCGGGATTCCCCATTGCTCTGCATCGGGACTCGGGATCCCCCCTCACTCTGCATCGGGACTCGGGATCCCCCCTCGCTCTGCACTGGAACTCGCGATCCCCCATCCCCCTGCACTGGGACTCGGGATCACCATCCCCCTGCATCAGGGTTCGGGATCCCCCCTCACTCTGCACTGGGACTCAGGATCCCCCCTCGCTCTGCACCGGGACTCGGGATCTCCCCTCGCTCTGCACTGGGACTCGGGATCCCCCCTCACTCTGCATTGGGACTCGGGATCTCCCCTTGCTCTGCACTGGGACTCGGGATCCGACATCGCTCTGCACTGGGACTCGGGATCCGACATCGCTCTGCACTGGGACTCGGGATCCCCCCTCACTCTCCACTGGGACTCAGGATCCCCCCCTCGCTCTGCACTGGGACGCGGGATCCCCCATCGCTCTGCACCGGGACTCAGGATCCCCCCTCGCTCTGCACCAGGACTCGGGATCTCCCCTCGCTCTGCACCGGGACTCGGGATCCCCCCTCACTCTCCACTGGGACTCGGGATCCCCCCCTGGCTCTGCACTGGGACTCGGGATCCCCCATCGCTCTGCACCGGGACTCGGGATCCCCCCTCGCTCTGCATTGGGACTCGGGATCCCCATCGCTCTGCACCGGGACTCCGGATCCCCCATCGCTCTGCACCGGGACTCAGGATCCCCATCGCTCTGCACCGGGACTCGGGATCCCCCCTTGCTCTGCACCGGGACTCGGGATCCCCCATCGCTCTGCACCGGGACTCGGGATACCCCCTTGCTCTGCACCGGGACTCGGGATCCCCCATCACTCTGCACCGGGACTCGGGATCCCCCATCGCTCTACACCGGGACTCGGGATCCCCATCGCTCTACACCGGGACTCGGGATCCCCCCTTGCTCTGCACCGGGACTCGGGATCCCCCCTTGCTCTGCACCGGGACTCGGGATCCCCCCTCACTCTGCACCGGGACCCGGGATCCCCCCTCACTCTGCACTGGGACTCGGGTTCCCCCCTCGCTCTGCACCGGGAATCGCGCTCCCCCCTCACTCTGCACTGGGACTCGGGCTCCCCCCTCGCTCTGCACCGGGACTCGGGATCCCCATCGCTCTGCACTGGGGCTCGGGCTCCCCTCTCACTCTGCACCGGGACTCAGGTTCCCCCCTCACTCTGCACCTGAACTCGGGATCCCCCCTCACTCTGCACCGGGACTCGGGATCCCCCCTCACTCTGCACCGGGACTCAGGTTCCCCCCTCACTCTGCACTGGGACTCGGGATCCCCCCTCACTCTGCACTGGGACTCGGGATCCCCTCTCACTCTGCACCAGAACTCGGGATCCCCCCTCACTCTGCACCCGGACCCGGGATCCCCCCTCACTCTGCACCGGGACTCGGGATCCCCCCTCACTCTACACCGGGACTCGGGATCCCCCCTCACTCTGCACTGGGACTCGGGATCCCCCATCGCTCTGCACTGGGACCCGGGATCTCCCCTCGCTCTGCACCGGGTCTCGGGATCCCCCATCATTCTGCACTGGGACTCGGGATCTCCCCTCGCTCTGCACCGGGACTCGGGCTCCACCATTGCTCTGCACCGGGACTCGGGCTCCACCATTGCTCTGCACTGGGACTCGGGCTTCCCCATCGCTCTGCTCCGGGACTCTGGATCCCCCTGCACTGGGACTCGGGATCCCCCATCGCTCTGCACTGGGACTCGGGATCGCCCTGCACTGGGACTCGGGATCCCCCTCGCTCTGCACCGGGACTCGGGATCCCCCATCACTCTGCACCGGGACTCGGGATCACCATTCCCCTGCACCAGCACTCAGGATCCCCCTCGCTCTGCACCAGGACTTGGGCTCCCCCATCCCCCTGCACGGGGACTCGGGTTACCCCCTCACTCTGCACTAGGACTCAGGCTCCCCCCATGCTCCACAGCGGGACTCGGGACTCGGGATCCCTCCTTGCTCTGCACCGGGTCTCGGGATCGCCTCTTGCTCAGCACCGGGTCTTGCGATCCCCCTCACTCAGCACCGGGACTCGGGATCCCCCATCGCTCTGCACCGGGACCCGGGATCTCCCCTCGCTCTGCACCGGGTCTCGGGATCCCCCATCATTCTGCACTGGAACTCGGGATCTCCCCTCGCTCTGCACCGGGACTCGGGCTCCACCATTGCTCTGCACTGGGACTCGGGCTTCCCCATCGCTCTGCTCCGGGACTCTGGATCCCCCTGCACTGGGACTCGGGATCCCCCATCGCTCTGCACTGGGACTCGGGATCGCCCTGCACTGGGACTCGGGATCCCCCACGCTCTGCACCAGGACTCGGGATCCCCCTTGCTCGCCTCAGGGACTCGGGATCCCCCTCGCTCTGCACCGGGACTCGGGATCCCCCTCGCTCGCCTCAGGGACTCGGGTTCTCCCTCGCTCTGTACCGGGACTCGGGATCCCCCTCGCTCGCCTCAGGGACTCGGGATCCCCCTCGCTCTGCACCGGGACTCGGGATCCCCCATCACTCTGCACCGGGACTCGGGATCACCATTCCCCTGCACCAGCACTCAGGATCCCCCTCGCTCTGCACCAGGACTTGGGCTCCCCCATCCCCCTGCACGGGGACTCGGGTTACCCCCTCACTCTGCACTAGGACTCAGGCTCCCCCCATGCTCCACAGCGGGACTCGGGACTCGGGATCCCTCCTTGCTCTGCACCGGGTCTCGGGATCGCCTCTTGCTCAGCACCGGGTCTTGCGATCCCCCTCACTCAGCACCGGGACTCGGGATCCCCCATCGCTCTGCACCGGGACTCGGGTTAAGACAGAGATACATAGGTTCTTGGTTAGTAAGGAGATCAAAGATTACAGATTAACGTCAGGAGAATGGGGTTGAGAAACCTGTCAGCCATGATTGAATGATGAAGTAGACCTGACGGGCTGAATAGTCTTATGTTCACTTGGTCATTGCTGATGCTGGCTGCTCTGTTTAACACTGCATGGAGTATTACCTGGCTGGCAATGGGCCATCCCCCTGGGACCACGGAGGATGTCCCTCTAACATGCACTGTGACTAGAACCTCATCAACAACTGCAGGAACAGTAGCTAAGGAAGCGCTACAGCAGTGAAATTGAAGATAATTTTAAATAAATTGAATAAAAATGCGACAGAGGGAAGGGATCCTGTCTGAGGAAAGCTGCCTTCCATGCCCGCAGTCCCCTCTTTCCCTTGAAAACAATTTATCACCATTCCCCGTGTTAATGCCAATGAGCTGATAAAACAACCTTTTACAGGGCCAGAATATGCTGAATCTGGCTTCGCCCCATCTCTGACTCAGTGTCAGTAACATTCCCCAGCAGCTGGGACACTGAGCCATAGCTTCCTCCTCATTTAACTGTCCCCACCCTCACTTTGTTCTCACTTAATGCCACATTGTTTAGTTCTGCCTTTCATGAGTTCAGTTACTGGTCAGCTGTCTTCACAGGTATTAACCGAGCTTCTACAAGTTTCCAGAATACCCTGTGTTTGTAGCAGAGTAACTATTTCTTGAGTGGAAACTGCAGAGCAGGCATCAATCTCCAGCAGCAATACCCACCTTTCATCAGCACAGAAGCCTCTAGGTGTATCAACTGCAGCAGACTCCCCTGCTTACTAATTTAACACGGTTTTGATAAGAGCTTTAGAAAATTAACAGTTTCTACTTTACTGTTGTTAGAATACTGAATGGACTCACAAACCCTTAGCATTCGCCTGTACCTGTGTTTTTGTTGTTGCTGCTGTTCACCTATTATTTGCTATCTACGCTATTTAACTCTGTGATCTGTCTGTATTGCTCGCAGGACAAAGCTTTTCACTGTGCCTCAGTACACGTGATGATAAATTCAATTCAATGAAGAAGTAACAAAGAGGATTGATGAGGGCAGAGCAGTAGACATGATCTCTATGGACTTCAGTAAGGCATTCGACAAAGTTCCCCATGGGAGACTGATTAGCAAGGTTAGATCTCACGGAATACAGGGAGAACTAGCTATTTGGATACAGAACTGGCTCAAAGGTAGAAGAGAGAGGGTTGTGGTGGAGGGTTGTTTTTCAGACTGGAGGCCTGTGACCAGTGGAGTGCCACAAGGATCGGTGCTGGGCCCTCTACTTTTTGTCATTTACATAAATTATTTGGATGCGAGCATAAGAGGTACAGTTAGTAAGTTTGCAGATGACACCAAAATTGGAGGTGTAGTGGACAGCGAAGAGGGTTACCTCAGATTACAACAGGATCTGGACC
>NW_025215325.1:28733-50707 GCF_004010195.1 Chiloscyllium plagiosum
GGGGTCAGGGAGTCCAGAACTAGAGGGCATAGGTTTAGGGTGAGAGGGGCAAGATATAAAAGAGACCCAAGGGGCAACTTTTTCACACAGTGGATGGTACGTGTATGGAATGAGCTGCCAGAGGATGTGGTGGAGGCTGGTACAACTGCAACATTTAAGAGGCAATTGGATGGGTATATGAATAGGAAGGGTTTGGAGGGATATGGGCTGGGTGCTGGTCGGTGGGACTAGATTGGGTTGGGATATCTGGTTGGCATGGATGGGTTGGACCGAAGGGTCTGTTTCCATGCTGTACATCTCTATGACTCTAATTCAAGCAAAACAATGCTCCACACATGGAGCATCAAACCTCATTGCTATTCACTTCAGCTCTAATGAAGAGTCCTCTAGACTTGAAACGTTAGTTTGCTCTCTCTCCACGGATGCTGCCTGATCCACTGGGATCTCCAGCATTTGTTGTTTTCAGTTCAGATTCCAGCATCTGCAAGAATTTGTTCCTACACTTTATTGCTTTCAAGCCCTCCAGTAGAAACAGAACTGTTTAAAGAAGTTATGGGATTCAATCCTAAATCAATTTTATAATAATTTAATTTGATTAGAATTAAAGCAGGGCAATCTTGTGATGCAGTGGATGGTGTCCCTGACTCTGAGCCAGAAGCTCCACATTCATGTTCCATTCCAGGACTTGACAGTCAAGTAGGAAGAATTAACAACTCAGTGAAGGATTAACCCATAAATCCTCCCAACAAACAACAGATTGGGAGAGGTTCCTGGTCAGCTGTGTGTCTCTACCATCACTAGGACGGGTTGATCAGTATGTTTGCAGGTGATACAGAAAAATGCTCAGGTGATAAATGGTGAGGGGGATAGCCTTAGATTCGAGGTTGGTAGGAATGGGCTGGTCAGCTGGGCTGATCAGCATCAAATGGAATCCAATCTGGATATCTATCAGTCCCCTAAGGTAGTGGGACACGTAGGCAAAGTGGTTAAGAAGGCATATGGGATACTTGCCTTCACTAGCCAAAGTTAAAAATCACACAACACCAGGTTATAGTCCAACCGGTTGAAAGTTTGTATTGTCAAATAAACCTGTTGGACAAAAGCTGGTGTTGTGTGATTCTTAACTTTGTCCATCCCAGTCCAATAATGGCACTTCCACCTCATTAGTCAAGGCATAGAGTTTATGAGTAGGGAGTTTATGTTTGCACTGTACAAACTTGGATTGGCTACAGGAGGGATGTGATAGCACTGGAAAGGATGCAGAGTAGATTTACCAGGTTGTTGCCTGGGCTGGGGAGTTTTGGTTATGAGGAGAATTTGGACAGACTAGGATTGTTTTCCTGAGAAAAGAGGGCATTGAAGGGAAACATGATTGAGATGTATACAATTAGGACAGGAGCATCAATAGGGTAGACAAGAAAGAACTCTTCCCTTTGATGGATAGATCAATGATCAAGGAGCATAGATTTAAGTAAAGAGGTGGGAAGATTAGAGGGATAGAACATAGAACATAGAAAAGTACAGCACAGAAGAGGCCCTTTGGCCCACAATGTTGTGCCGAGGATTAATCCTAATGTAATATATAATAACTTAACCTACGCACCCCTCCATTCACTGCTCTCCATGTGCATGTCCAGCAGTCACTTAAATGTCCCCAATGACTCTGCTTCCACCACTACAGCTGGCAATGCATTCCATGCATTCACAGCTCTCTGTGTAAAGAACCTTCGTCTGATGTCTCCTCTATACCTTCCTCCTGCTATCTTCAAACTATGACTCCTCATGCAATTCAATCCTGCCCTGGGGAAAAGTCTCTGGCTATTGACTCTATCTATTCCACTCATTACCTTGTAAACCTTGATCAGGTCTCTTCTCTTCCTCCTTCTCTCCAGAGAGAAAAGTCTGAGCTTATTCAACCTTTCTTCATAAGGCAAGCCCTCCAGTCCAGGCAGCATCCTGGTAAACCTTCTTTGCACCCTCTCCAAAGCCTCTGTATCTTTCCTATAGTAGGGAGACCAGAACTGGACACAATATTCCAAGTGTGGCCTCACCAGGGGTTTGTAGAGCTGTAGCAAAACCTCGTGGCTCTTAAACTCGATCCCCCGTTAATGAAAGCCAAAATACTATATGCTTTCTTAACAACCCTATCCACTTGGGTGGCAACTTTGAGAGATCTATGTACTTGCACACCCAGATCCCTCTGTTCCTCCACACTGCCAAGAATCCTGTCTTTAATCCTATATTCAGCATTCGAGTTCGACCTTCCAAAATGCATCACTTCGCATTTATCCAGGTTGAACTCCATCTGCCATTTCTCAGTCCAGCTCTGCAGCCTGTCTATGTCGCTCTGCGGTCTGTAATGGCCCTGCAGCAGAGGTCCAAGAACAGAGCCCTGCGGGACCCCACTCAACACTGACCTCCAGTCCTTCTTCAGGGCTTATGCCCGAAACGTCGATTCTCCTGCTCCTTTGATGCTGCCTGACCTGCTGTGCTTTTCCAGCAACACATTTTTAAAGTGTATAAGGCAACAGGCTGAGTGCTGGAAAATGGGATTAAAATAAACAGGTGCTTGTTTTTGGCTGGTGCAGATTGGATGGACCAATGGGCCCTTTTCTGCGTTGTAGACCTCAATGACTATCCAGAGTTCCAGCCTACAATATTTGGTAAAAGTATGTGTTGTCATAGCAACTTGACTCTTTGGGCACAGGTTAGTTAGCTCACTTAGCTGGATACCATGTGAATCAGATTAGTGCCAACAGCGAGGGGTTCAATCCCTGTTCTGGTTGGGGTGGATTCAGGGCCTGGCTGTTTTCCCTATCCCCTGGTTGGTGTCAGACCTGTGAGTTGGATCTGCCTCTGGGACAGAGAACTCAAGATAAAGAATTAAATCAGAGGCACTATACTACCCAACAGTAGCAACAACAACTTGCATTTAGTTGGGAGCTTCAATATAACAAAAAAGTCTCTAGGGTACTTCCGTGGATTAAAAAGAGGACTGCGGATGCTGGAAGTACAAACAATTCTGAAGGAGGGTCACTGGACTCGAGACGTTATCCCTGCTTTCTCTCCACAGATGCTGTCAGATCTGCTGAGTACCTCCAGCATTTTCTGTTTTTGTTACTTCATAAGATTGTTATCAAACATAACAGGCTCTAGGTCGAAGAGTTGTAAAGTCAGGTGATCAAAATCTTGGTCATAGAGATCAGCTTTCAGGAATGTCCCAAAAGGAGGTGAACGGGGTACTGAGATTTACCGAGGGATTTCCAGACCTTAGCCCTCAGGCAGTTGAAGGCACGGTTGCAATGGTGGAGTAATGGTAACTGAGTTTGTCCAAGAGGCAGAATCGGTGGGGTGCTGAGATCTCAGAGGATAAATATGCTCATTGGGCCCATTGTCCTGAAACTACCTTTTAATCTCATTTCTCTAGAGACAGCCTGAAATAAATCTGCCCTTTGCTGTCAATGCTGAGCTATTAAGATCAGTATTCACATAAGCTGATCGAGATATTTGGCTTGATTAAACATTAGTGTTTTGTTGGGTGATGGAAACACACAACCTGGAAATCCCATAGAGCTCTGGTCACTGTGCCGTAGATGTTGGCCATGTTTTCTTTACAGATTGGCCATTATGCAATGTGTCAGAACCGACATCTGTTTCCAAGTTTAAAACTGACTAATCTTACTCAAACATTTCTTGGCACAGTTGTCCAGTAATTAATTATCAGAGCTCTGTTGCTAGCGGACACTGCAACATAGCTGAAAGAACTTTGTTCACTAAGTGTCAGACCTCCCTCTTCCTCAGCTTTTCCTTCAGCTCTACCAGCTGCAGACATAGTTGAGAGTACAGGAGCGGGGTTTATGAGGGATAGAGATGGTGAGCAGTTTAGGCTGCACAGGAAGGGACTTGTGTGAACAAGTATCTAAAAGACAGAGCCAAGTCCTAACAATGAGAGGTCAGTGAGAGGACTCATACAAAGGGTTCACCAGCAGCAGCAATGAAATTCTGGTTTGATTAAAATCACAAATGAGGTGACTGATAAGTCAAGACAAACAGTGATACAAAGAGAGAGAAACAAACATGTTAACAGTACAGAACTAATAACCCAAGATGTGTTGGACAAATGAATCACCTTTCTTTCAAAGTCAGAAGTCAGATGACACCAGGTTATAGTCCAACAGGTTTCTCTGAAATCTCAAGCTTTTAGAGCGCTGCCCCTTTGTCAAGTGAAGTGACCTGATGAAGGTACTATGCTCCGAAAGCTTGAGATTTCAAATAAATCTGTTGGACTATCACCCGGTGTCATCTGACTTCTGAGTTTGTCTACCGAGTGCAACACCAGCACTTCCGCATCATATCTTTCTTTCTGCAGCAGTACACTTTCCAGCATATAGCTTTAAATTAAGGGGGGGTAGATATAGGACAGATGTTAGGGGTAGGTTCTTCACTCAGCGAGTCGTTAGTTCATGGAATGCCCTGCCAGTAACAGTGGTGGACTCTCCCTCTTTATGGGCATTTAAGAGGGCATTGGATAGGTATATGGAGGATAGTGGGTTAGTGTAGTTTAGGTGGGCTTGGATCGGCGCAACATCGAGGGCCCAAGGGCCTGTACTGCGCTGTATTCTTCTATGTTCTATGTTCTATGTTCATATAAGAACATCAATCAGTACAGCTCAGTACAGGCCCTTCAGCCCACGATGTTGTGCCAAGCATTTATCTTAATCTAAGATCAACCTAACCCACACACTTCCCAATTTACTGCCGTCCATGTGCTTGTCCAGCAGTCAATGTGCTGTCCAGCAGTCACTTAAATGTCCCTAATGTCTCTGACTCTACTACCACTGCTGGCAGTGCATTCCACATACCCACCACTCTCTGTGTAATGAACCGACCTCTGACATTTCCCCTAAACCTTCCTCCAATCACCTTAAAATTATGCCCCCTTGTCTCTGGCTATCTACTCTATCTCTGTCTCTCATTACTTTGTACACCTCTATCAAGTCACCTCTCTTCCTTCTTCCTTCCAGTGTGAAAAGCCCGAGCTGACTCAATCTCTCTTCATAAGACATGCCCTCCAATCCAGGCAGCATCATGGTAAATCCCCTCTGCACCCTCTCTAAAGCATCTACATCCTCCCTATAATGAGGTGACTATAAATGGACACAATATTCCAAATGTGGTCTAACCAGGGTTTTATAGAGCTGCCGCAAAACCTCGCGGCTCTGAAACTCAATCCTCCTGTTAATGAAAGCCAAAACACCAGGACATCTTCACAACCTTATCATCTTGGGTCGCAACTTTGAGGGGTCTATGTACGTGAACCCCAAGTTCCTGCTGTTCCTCCACACTGCCAAGAATCCTGTCTTTAACCCTGTATTTAGCATTCAAATTCAACCTTCAAAATGCATCACTTCGCATTTATCCAGGTTGAACTCCATCTGCCACTTCCCAGCCCAGTTCTGTATCCTGTCAATGTCTTGCTGTAGCCTGCAACAGCCCTCAACACTATCCACAACACCACCTTTGTGTCATTGGCAAACTTACTAACCCACCCTTCCACTTCTTCCTGCAAGTCATTTATAAAAACTATCATGCCACTGTTCACCGACCTCCAGGCAGTAAACGTTCCATCCTCTACCACTCACTGTCTTCTTTCAGCCAGCCAATTCTGTATCCATACAGCCAAATTTCCCTATATCCCTAACCTTCTAAATGAGCTTACCGTAGGGACCTCATCAAATGCCTTATTGAAATCCATATGCACCACATCCACTGTTTGACCTTTGTCAACTTGTCTCATCACATCCTCAAAGAACTCAATAAGGCTTGTGAGGCATGACCTGCCCCTCACAAAGCCATGCTGACTATCTTTAATCAAACTCTGTTTTTCCAAATAGTCATAAATCCTATATCTCAGAATCCTTTCCAGTACCTTGCTTACCACAGACATAAGACTGACTGGTCTGAAAATCCCAGGGATTTCCCTATTCCTTTTCTTGAACAGAGGAACAACATTTGCCTCCCTCCAATCATCCAGTACTACTCCCGCGGAGAGTGAGGATGCAAAGATCATCGCCAGAGGTACAGCAATCTCATTCCTCACTTCCCGTACTACGCTTGGATATATCTGGATCAGTGGTGCTGGAGGAGCACAGTAGTTCAGGCAGCATTCAACGAGCAGCGAAATCGACGTTTCGGGCAAAAGCCCTTCATCAGGAATAAAGGCAGTGAGCCTGAAGCGTGGAGAGATAAGCTAGGGGAGGGTGGGGGTGGGGAGAAAGTAGCATAGAGTACAATGGGTGAGTGGGGGAGGAGATGAAGGTGATAGGTCAGGGAGGAGAGGGTGGAGTGGATAGATGGAAAAGGAGCTAGGCAGGTCAGACAAGTCCGGACAAGTCATGGGAACAGTGCTGAGCTGGAAGTTTGAAACTAGGATGAGGTGGGGAAAGGGGAAATGAGGAAGCTGTTGAAGTCCACATTGATGCCCTGGGGTTGAAGTGTTATATCTGGTCCGGCCCTATCTATCTTGATGCTTTCCAGAATTTCTAACACATCCACTTCCATAATATCAATGTGTTCAAAGCTATTAACTTGGTCCATGGTATTCTCACTAATTAACAAAGTCCCTCTCTCTAGTGAATACTGAAGCAAAGAAACTCATTTAGGGCCTCCCCTACCTCTTCAGACTCCAGACACAAGCTCCCTCCACTATCCCTGATCGGCCCTACTCTCTCTCTGATCATTCTCTTTGGGTGTCCCTTAATCTTTCTCGCCAAAGCTTTCTCGTGTCTGTTCCCAGCTTTGCTTAGTCCGTTTTTGAGTTCTTTACTAGTTACCCTGTCATCCTCTAAAGCTGTGCCAGTTCCTTGCTTCCTCACCCTTAAGTAAGCTTCCTGCTTCCTCTTGACGAGAAGCTCCTCTGCTCTTGTCATCCAAGGCTCCTTCACCTTACCATTCTTTGCCTGTCTCAGTGGGACAATGTTATCCAACACTCACAACAAGTGATCCTGAAATAGCCTCCACGTTTCGGTTGTGCAATTCCCGTAGAACAATTGTTCCCAATTTATACCTCACAGCTCCTGCCTAATAGCAGTATACTTTCCCCTCCCCCAATTAAATACCTTCCCATACTGTCTGTTCCTTTCCCTCTCCATGGCTATGGTAAAGGTGAGGCAGTTGTGATCACTGTCACTGAATGTTCTCCCACCGAGAGATCTGACACCTGGCCTGGCTCATGGCTGAGCACCAAATCCAATATGGCCTCCCTCTTTTTTGGTCTATCTCCATTTTGAGTCAGGAAGCCTTCCTGGACACACCTGACAAAATCTGCTCCATCCAAACCACCTGCACTAAGGACATTCCAATCAATATTGGGGAAGTTGAAGTCACCCATAACAACAATTCTGCTACCTCTGCACATTTCAAGATCTGTTGTCCAATCTGTTCTTCCATCTCTCTGCTGCTATTGGGGGGTCTATAGAAAATACCTAATAAAGTGACTGCTCCTTTCCTGTTACTGACTTCCACCCATACTGACTCAGTAAACAAACCCTCCTCAATAACCTCCTTTTCTGCAGCTGTGATGCACTCTCTAATTAACAATGCTACTCTCCTCCTCTTTTACCCCTCTCCCGGTTCTTTTTAAAAGATCGAAACCCGGAAACATCCAACAACCATTCCAGTCTCTGTGAAATCCATGTCTCCATTACGGCCACAACATCGTAGTTCCAAGTACTGATCCGTGCTCTAAGTTCCTCACTCTTATTCCTGACACTCCTTGCATTGAAACAGACACACTTTAACCCGTCCCTTTGCCATAACAACTGTGTATCCTTCCTGACAGACTCTCTGCATCCTATTTCTGTCTGTTCAACAGCTACTCTCTCCCCTCTTTGGTCCCTATTCCCCAGACAAACTAGTTTAAACCCTCCCGAAGTGTCTAGCAGATCTCCCGCCCAGGACATTGGTGCCCCTCCAGTCCTTCATGTACAGGTCCCACCTTCCCCAGAAGGTACCCCAATGATCTATGTCCCTCCTGCACCAGCCCTGTAGCCATGTGTTTAGCTGCACTTGCTCCTGTTACTCGCCTCACTAGCGCGTGGCACCGGTAGTCATCCTGAGATTCCTACTCTGCTTTTTAGCTTCCAATCTAACTCCCTGAAATTGCTTTTTAGATCCTCATCCCTTTTCCTAGCTATGTTATTGGTGCCAATGTGCACCATGACTTCTGGTTGCTCGCCTTCCCCCTTCAGGATCTTGTAGTCTCGATCAGAGACATCCTGGACCTTGGCACCTGGGAGGCTTAATACCATCTGGGAGTCCCGTTCACGACCACAGAATCTCCTGTCTGTTCTCTAATTGTTGAGTCTCCTACCACTAGTGCTTTTCTATTCTGCCCCCCTTCCATTCTGAGCCACAGAGACAGGCTCAGTGCCAGAGACCTGGCCGCTGTGGCTTTCCCCTGGTTATTAAACAGGATTATGCAGGCCAATCGGCCCAAGTGACCCATGCTGACATCTGCGCACGTCTCTTCCCTTCATCTAACACTCCTCCACATTCCCTTCTCTTCATTCCTCTCTCATGTTTATCCAGATTTTCTGCTAAATACATCTAGCCATATTCACCTCAACCACTGACTGCTCCATATCTTCACCAGCCTTTAAGCAATGTTTAATGGAATTATTATGAATTATGTATGAGCTCTAGCTTTGGACTCCCCCATAACTGGAAGTACTGGGTGGAATCATCAGCTGTTGTGCTGGTGGCGAATCCAAAGGGTATGTGGTTAGGTGTACCCCTTCAAAACCCTTTCAGAATTTTAAAGAGTCCTTTTAGATCAGATCTTCAGCATTCTCTTTTTTCATGAAATGAGAAGGATGGCACAATGGCTCAGTGGTTAGCACTACTGCCTCCCAGCGTCAGGGACCTGGGTTCGATTCTCGCCTTGGTGACTTTCTGTGTGGAGTTTGCACACTCTCCCCGTGTCTGTGTGGGTTTCTTCTGGGTGCTCCGGTTTCCTCCCACAGTCCAAAGATGTGCAGGTTAAACCAGCCATGCTAAATTGCCCATAGTGTTAGATGCATTAGTCAGGGGTAAATATTGGGTAGGGGAATGGGTCTGGGTGGGCTGCGCTTCGGCGGGTCAGTGTGGACTTGTTGGGCCGAAGGGCCTGTTTCCATACTGTAGGGAATCTAATCTGAATCCCAGTCTTTCCTGATAGATATGACTTCTCAGTTGTATTTTCATTGCAAGAAGCTTGTTCCTTGAGTATTGTCCGACAGTACAGATATACATGCTCACAATTCACAGACCCCACTGTGCAGAACGTGCTTTTAGCTCTAGATTGGGGAGGAATAAATAAAATCAGACTCTCTCAACCATGGCTCCACCAGTGAAGTGGTACTGAGACTCAGAGCACAAGAAAGCTCCAGATTTGAGTAAATTAATCTCACCTGGTAACAGGGGATAGGAAGAGAAGTAAATGAAGATTTGCATGTCTCTGAGTTAGAAGGTGTAATTTTCACTCCATTGCCAATAACATAAGCTGATACTACCAATGCAATACCAAGGGAATACTGCACTGTCACAGGCACTGTCTGTTGTATGCTGTCTCAGGTGAAAGAAAAAGGGAAAATGCAAGCATTTGAAAAAGTTCCTTAGGAGTTCTTTAGTATCATAAATACAAAGAAAATATACAGAAATCTGAAAGTTTGTAAGCCTGAATCATTAACTTTGCTTTTCTCCTAAAACAGACTGCTTGGATAGTTGAGTGACTCCAAGACTTTCTATTGTGATTTCAGATTTCCAGCGTGAACAGTATTAGCAAGCAGTTTATCTAATCACTTTAGTAGGATATTTATTTGCTCACTGCTCTTGATGAGATTGTGCCCGAGTTGATGATTAAACAAGTTGTGGTTCAGAGATTTGCAGACAGGCTATTTTTACCCAGAGTTTACAGAAATCTGCGTCCCGGATTAATCCTGATCCAGTCGAACAGTCCTGAATTATTGTGGGTTGGGTTATGGGTTGGTCAGGATCAAGTAGGAATCCAGTAATATTTTATGAAGCTCTCCAGAGATTTTAACAGCCTCAGGACAGACACATATGGCAGCTGACTGGGAATTCTGCACTGTTGTGTATGCTGATAGCTGTGTGCTTCAGAGTAGCTGAGCACCGGGATAGGATCTTCCTGGATGAATGGGTTGCCAGCCAAAGCCAAGCACTTGTTCATCTCAGCTGGCCTCATTGGTTTCGAAATGTCCCCAAACTCTTAGCCTTGGCAAACAAAACCTGTGAGATGCACTTGTGGGCTACACATTGTGAGATTGTACAACTATCACTTGCTGATTCCTGGGAGGAGCTAGAGGTGAGTAAAATGCAGGACTGTGGTGACTTTCTGTTTGACAGCCATGAGGTCCACTCATGCATCCACCCGGCCCACTTGCCAGGCAGTATTCTTCCAGGAGATTACAAATGTCAACAACAACCTTACAGAAACCTGGAAGCGCCCTGATACACTGGGACTCAGTCATATCCTGGAAATCTATCTTATGCTTGTAAGCACAACACAGGTATGGGATCCTGGGTGCTGGAGCTCTGTACTCATCCCCTGTCTCGTGCAGTGGCAGATCATTGACATTGACAGCTGCTATTCTGAACTGAACTGAGTTCCAAATGAATGAAAGCACACTCTCAGAGCAAGTCCCATTGGCAAAAACCTTCCAGCTCAACATGAAACAGGTGTGAGCTCTCAACATTTAGAAGATTTCACATCCCCTCAAATCACATTATCCAATTATCCTGATTTCTCAACTGAGTTCCACAAAATGTCTGCACTCACCAATAACATCAGAAAATAGAAAGAATTTGCATGATTACTGTACATATTTAAATTGACATCCCGCCTTTCTCACACAAGCCACCCAGGTGATAAAGGACAGAACTGGATGTCAATCTTCATATACTTGAAAGAACTGGGATCACGCTGTACAGCGGGATGGGGAATTGGGACCACGCTGTGCAAAGGCAAGGGGCATGGGATCACACAGTACATGAAGATCTAGACCCCTCCAAAGGGGCCTCTCGGGATCGGTCAAGAGAATCCCTAGGAGTACGGTCTGTTTAAAGCAAGGTTACCAGTTTATTACAAGGAGAAAGTGAGGACTGCAGATGCTGGAGATCAGAGCTGAAAATGTGTTGCTGGAAAAGCGCAGCAGGTCAGGCAGCATCCAAGGAACAGGAGAATCGACGTTTCGGGCATAAGCCCATCTTCAGCCTTTCCTGAAGAAGGGCTTATGCCCAAAACGTCGATTCTCCTGTTCCTTGGATGCTGCCTGACCTGCTGCGCTTTTCCAGCAACACATTTTCAGCTACCAGTTTATTACATTAAGGCAGCCTGGCACAGATTTGTCCAGCAACACGGAGTTTAAAAGCTTCTGTTTTCCATGAAGAAATGGCGCAATTACATTTGAAAATTACACATTATTTATATATATTTTTAAGAGATAGTACAGCCTTAATTACAAGAAAAGATCAATCACATACAATAAGATGACATGATTGACAGCAGGTTAATCCAATGATATTCTCCAGGAAAGGGTTCTTAATTTACACAGAGTACCATCCCATGCAAGTTCAAGGTTAGTTCAAATACAAAATCACTGTCTTATCATTCATATTATGAAAAATCCATTGTTCTCTCGTATCTCTATATACAACCAACTTAGCAGAGCATCAGTTCAAGTTCACAGAGTCAAATCATTGCATACAGCCATTTTGTTGTGATATTAAAATGAAAAACCATTTTGTGGTTAATAAATATCTACAGATACTTGTTGCTTCTGATAACAAACTAAATTCAAATTTTACATCCTCATACACAGGGAAGGAGGCACTGAGATTATGCTGTACAGAGGGAAGGGTGCACTGGGATCTCGTTGTACAGAGGGAAAGGGCACTGGGATCACACTGTACAGAGAGAAGGAGGAATTGGGATCACACTGTACAGAGGGAAGGGGGCACTGGGATCGCACTGTACAGAGGGAAGGGGCACTGGGATCACACTGTACAGAGGGAAGGGGCACTGGGATCACACTGTACAGAGGGAAGGGGACACTGGGATCATGCTGTACAGAGGGAAGGGGCACTGGGATCACACTGTACAGAGGGAAGGGGACACTGGGATCGTGCTGTACAGAGGGAAGGGGGCACTGGGATCACACTGTACAGAGGGAAGTGGTCACTGGGATCTCGCTGTAAAGAGGGAAGGAGACAGTGGGATCACACTGTACAGAGGGAAGGGGACACTGGGATCGTGGTGGACAGTGGGAATGGGGCACTGGGATCGCACTGTACAGAGGGAAGGAGGCACTTGGATCACACTGTACAGAGGGAAGGGAACAATGGGATCACACTGTACAGATGGAAGTGGGCACTGGGTTTGCACTGTACAGAGGGAAGGGGCACTGGGATCACACTGTACAGAGGGAAGGGGCACTGGGATCACTCTGAACAGAGAGAAGGGCACCTAGGATCACACTGTACAGAGAGAAGGGCACTGGGATCACACTGTACAGACAGAAAGGGGGCACTGGGATCACATTCTACAGAGAGAAGGGGGCACTGGGATCGCGCTGTACAGAGAGAAAGGGCACTGGGATCGCACTGTACAGAGGGGAGGGGGCACAGGGATCACACTGTTCAGAGGGAAGGGGACACTGGGATCACACTGTACAGAGAGAAGGGGCACTGGGATCACTCTGTACAGAGGGAAGGGGGCACTGGGATCACATTCTACAGAGAGAAGGGTGCACTGGGATTGCACTGTACAGAGAGAAGTGGCACTGGGATCACTATACAGAGAGAAAGGACACTGGGATCACACTGTACAGAGAGAAAGGGCACTGGGATCATGCTGTACAGAGAGAAGGGGCACTGGGATCACACTGTACAGAGAGAAGGGCACTGGGATTACACTGTACAGAGGGAAGGGGGCACAGGGATCACACTGTACAGAGAGAAGGGGCACTGGGATCACGCTGTACAGAGAGGAGGGCACTGGGATTACACTGTACAGAGAGAAAGAGGGCACCGGGATCACACTGCACAGCGGGATGGGGCATGCCTGCTGCGTAGGATGGGAACTTTGATTACAAATTAAAACTGCTGCATTGAGAAAAAATATCAAAACCCCGCCATCAGATATACATGACGTGGGTATTTCTCTCACACTCCATTATAGCCAAACCTTTCAAAGTACTTCACACAACGATCAACACTGGCTGTGAACTAGGTGATCCTCAATAACAAGAAAGAAATGAAGATGGCCATTCAACCCCTTAAGATTGTTCTATCATTTAACGTGATCACAACATCTCTGTACTTCAATTTCAATTACCTGCCTTTAGGCTCAGTGCCTGCTATTCCTTCCATGTAATTAGTCATGATAAATAACTAACCGATGCCTGCTGCGCTGAGATAACTCCCTGAGTTTTGAAAAAAGCCATAGGGTCCCTTACACCCAGCTGAATGGGCGAAACTATGCTCTAAAGGGCACCCTGATTATGTTGTAGGACACTGCAGGGCTAGTCTCACCATAACACCACAGTTTAATCGGATTTAAATTGTATTACTGAGCTTAGAAGGAATGAAATAAAGACAGAAAGCAAAGCTTTAACACACTGATCAGCTTAACTGGTAAACTGATTTCTAATTAATTAATTATTAAGGTTGTGACTGGACTGGAACTAACGTGCTTTCTGCTCTCTTGCTATCGATATTTAGACCCCAGCTCAATCAGTGGAACTGCTGTATTACCTCCTAACAGGATCCTTTCCCTCCTTCACTCACAGGAAGCAAGGAGAGGCTAGATTTAACGATGACAACACATCCCACACAATATTTACCCTGCACAACCTGAATCATACATGTCACAGATGCTTGGATTAAAACATTGACTAACTCAGGAAGACTGGACAGAAGCTGCCCTTCATTACCTGGCTTCATCATCCCGGGCAATCAGCAAGGACATGTGGTTGGAGGCTGAGGCCATGCGTAGGATATCGACAGCCCTGGAAAAGATCAGAACGCAGCTCACTGTAAGGAAACTCTACATGCAACCAGTCTTGGAAAGTCTATTCGAGAGCTGAGCTGAGAATAGAAAATATTGCAACAATATAGACAAGGCAGGTTTTCGAAGCTTGGCTAGTCAAGGTGGGACAAAGAATGGCATGGGGTTGAAATTCCAGGGAAATTCACTGGGAATCCCAGACCAACATTTCATAACATGTGGATAAGGCAGCTCCGTTCAGCCTACCTTAACTAGATCATGTTAGAAAACAGTGCATCTCACACAGCATCCACTATTTCCAAATGACTTCACAAAATTAATCATTTCTTAATTGAAGAGAACCTTCCTGACATCAGTTCAATCTTATGTTACTATATTGATTTACTTTGAAGTAATGACCTGGATTTAACTTTTCTGATAATATTCTTTTTGAACACAATTTTTTTTCAGATGGACAGGGACACTGTTGGTATTTACTGCCAATCTCAAGCTGCCACAAGAAACTGTTGACAAACCTACTTCTCAGCTTTGTGCAGTGCTACAAGGTTCAATCTCAGTCACTTCCTTCCAAAGATGAAGAGGGTAGGCTTCTCCAGCCTTATAATTCAAAGTTCCTGTACATGGGTTTGGATGGTTCTGTGCAGCTGGAAAAGCACACCAGGTCAGGCAGCATCCGAGGAGCAGGAAGATCGACGTTTCAGGCCAGAGCCCTTCATCAGGAACCTCATTCCTGATGAAGGGCTCCGGCCAGAAAAGTCGATTTTCCTGCTTTTCGGATGCTGCCTGACCTGCTGTGCTTTTCCAGCAACACACTCTCAACTCTGATCTCCAGCCTCTGCAGACCTGTTTCCTTTGGATGGTTCTGCTCAGTTCCAGGTTTAGGGATGACTGTCTAGCATCTGCAGTCCTCATCTTCTTCTCATCTTCTTCCTGGTGATTTAGCCTGTGATCTGCCTGATCCACTGTGAAGCCAGTACCTTCTTCTGGATGATGCCTAGCAGTGAACTCAGTGAGACCAGGTGGGATCTAACCAGAGTTTAGTATAACTAGAGTATGGCTTGGTGCCCCTTGTATTTCAACCTTTTTCATCACGGCCTCGAGCTCAGGCTCGTCTCTTCCAAGTAGAGGGCAAAGTCAATAGGGGAGAGTCCCCATGCTTGCTGCCTCTCCCAATAGTAATGCACCATCACAGCACCGCAGAGGCCTCGATAACAGGTGACATGACCACTATCTTCATTGGAAGCACCTCTTATTGTTGGAAGTCAACAGGGATTAGATGAGGACAACTTCAGGTTCCACCAAGAGTCCTCCACAGTCAAATAGCCAGCTGACACTACTGAAGATGACATAGCAATGCGATTTTAACCAAGGAGAGTGTGGTGGGAGAAAGAGCTTGGGAGAATGCATAAGATTAGAAAAAGGAGAGATAAAGGCGAAAGGACTGATGGTGGAAGATGACGAGGGATGTAAATTCCATGGGGTGTACAGCTGAGTATTCTGACCCAACCGATTCACACCGGGTGTGGAGGCTCCACTTGAACCTCGCATCTTTCCCTCAACTAAATTCGTCCTTGTGATCCTTCTCTCTCATCTGCTTGTCTATCTTCCTCTAAAATATTTCTATAACTTCACTTTTAACCATTTCCTGTGGGAATGAGATTCACATTCTACCCCACTCTCTGAGTGAAAATATTCTTCCTGGATTCCCGATTGCATTTCTTGGTGACGACCTTCCCCACAAGAGGTTTTCATTCTCTCCGTATTCACCATGAATGTTTTAGACCTCGATGTGGTCACCCCTCAGCTTTCTCTTTTTAAACCTGTCAAATTGTTTCCTGTAAACCCACACATTTCAGGTCTCATCCCTGTAAATGTTCTCTGCACTCTCTTCAGTGCCTCTAACTCCTATCTATAATATGGTGAGCAGAGCGGCACACAGCACTCTCTGAGTGACAGGGATGACATATTTTCCTTTCTTTTTGATCCTATTGCTCTCAGAATAAAGCCTGAAGCTTGATTTGATTATTTTTGTGGATAATCTGTGGCACAATGTTTAATGATTGGATTGTCACAGTGTTATTTTGCCTTATACCATCATGTTATTTACTCTCTCTTGCTTTCTAACCCTTCACAGAACTTTCCTTTAGTTCTTTCTCACTGCAATCTTCCTAGCTACCGATACACTTGGTGAAAACCTTCTCGCTCCATGGCCTTTTTCAGTTCTGATAATAGGTCCTCACAGAGAAAGACTAACTGTTTCTCTCTCTCTCTCTCTCTCGCTCAACAGAGGCTGCCAGACATGCGGAATAGCAATATGCCTTTACAATTTATTTTCAGTTTTTCAGCATAAGCAATATTTCATTTTGTTAGCAACTGAATAATTGGTTGGGCTATTTATCAGAGGTTCCTGGCCCCTCACTGTAATAAATTGCATTTCTATACTGCCGCTGACACAGCAAAATATCCCAGGGTGTCTCAAAGCAGCCTTACCAAACAAAACTTGACAATGAGCCAAGGAGAGATTAGGATAGGTGAACAAAATATTGGCCAAATAGGTCATTTTTAACGAGCATCTTAAAGGAAAAGAGAGGAAGGTGGAGAGAGTTTAGGGAGGACATTCCAGAGTTTAAAAGCTCAGGCAACTGCAAGCAACTACCACTAACGGTAAAGAACATAGCTGGACACTGTTTAGCTCCAGTGTTGTGTACCTCTCATTGGTAACTCCCATTAGATCTTCTCCATTCACCTCCAGGATCAGGTCACCAGCCTGCAAGCGACCTGAAACAGAAGCATTCACTGAAAGTGGGCTATGACAGACAAACAGTTAAGTCTATTCTACCCTGCATTTTACAGGAGTCCCAACCTCGCTCCTCTCCAGGGTTAATGCTGCTCATCTGGTGAGAGGTTTGTCCCATTTTCATCTGCATCCAGAGGAAGAATGGAATTTCTGATCCCTAGGCCAATGAAATGGGATCTTCATCTTAACATGGGTCTAAACCATCCTTAACTAAGATCCGGCCCCAACTCTCTCAATTCAGAAGCCACTCTAACATGCTTGGGTTAGGATCCTTGCTCCAGTGACCACTGATGGAAGCTGCTTGTGTAGCCAGGTATGAGATGAGGAGGGGGTTTCCAACAGTTAATTCTGTTGATGTGGGTTACTCTTCATCACTGGATTCCATTAACCATCCCTCACCACTAAGAATGTTCCAACTTTCACCAAGTTAGCATCAGAATCCCTTTGGCTGTGTTGTCTCTGAGGCAAAATTTGGGACAGGTCATATGGTGCCAAACCCTGAGGCTGTTTCCTGCCTCTGCTGGTGAAGAATGGTAGGGTGGAAAAGGGACTGCAGTTGTGTGTGGAAATTGGAGAGGGTGGGACTGTATACCTGAGAACAAAGAAGAGATTTGATAAAAGTATTCAAAGCCATGTGGTGTTTTCATACATTTAGATAGTGATAACTATCGCCCCTGTCAGGCGAGTTGATAATCTGAGAACACTTCAGATATAAGGTAACCAGTTTGAAAAAAAAATGAAGGGAACTTAGTTTACATTGAGCTGTGGTCTGGAAAATGTTACCTGGCAGGGTTGTGAAGCAGATGCAATAGCAATATTCAAAAGAGAAATGGTTAAATACTTCAAAAGGAGAGATGTGCAGGACTATGGGAGTGGGACTTATCAGACAGTTCTCTGAAAGAGATAGCACAGGAATGAAGGGCTAAATTGTCTCCTTGTTTTTGCTTTATTAATTACAGCATCTTCAGTAGATCGATCACCTACCAAAGAATACACTACACTGACAGCTTGATGATGCCCGTATGACCCACCATACAGCCAAAACTAAGGCACAAAGATTCACGTAAACGAAACAGCATTATATGTTGGATTGAGTACAATAACCGGGAGCTGGGAGCAGTGCACACACGGTTTCCAAACCAAGTGGCTCTGAAGTCTCTCCACTAGAGTACAGAAATTTGAAGAATCATGTCTTCAGATTGCCACAAGAAACATAGCTGTGGGTGTAACCCTGCATCAGTGGGTGATGACCCACAATGCCCTACGAAAGCCAATAATGCCATGCTCAAATTGTGATTTGGAGGCGCCAATGTTGGACTGGGGTGGACAAAGTTAAAAATCACACAACACCAGGTTATAGTCCAACAGGTTTCTTTGGAAGCACTAGCTTTTGGAGCGCTGCTCCTTCATCAAGTTGTTTTTGGAGTATAAGATTGTAGGACACAGGTTGTTGATGAACTTGTAGCAAGTGAAATAATTAAAGGATGTGTTTGCACCTACCATCACTTGCAGCTATTCCTCTCTGCAAAATACGCTTAACGTAGATCCCGTATTCCTCACCCGTTTGTTCTTTAAACCCACCAATAATTTTAATACCTAAAACAGAGAAAGAAATATTTTTGTTCATCTAAGGTGGCCCTGCTGAAATCCTTATGCATGCATTAAATACTTTAACATTTGACAATGCTATTACTCACCTGGCCAGTCTCTCACCTTTTACACCCGGTAAACCTGAGCTCATCCAAAACCCTAATACCTGTATCCTGATGCACACACCAGGGCTGGTTCATCCAGCACCTCATACTCTCTGACCGACACTGACACCTAACCCAACATCATTTCAGATTTTGGATTCTCTGCCTTCTGCTTGAATCCCTCCTTGGCCTCACTCTAGCCTGTCTTATTACATTCCTGTGAAATCCCTTGGGTTATTTTATTTTGTTAAAAGTGCCATGTAATGTTGGTTAGTGAAAGGAATCGAGTACAATATCTTGATTGAGCCAACGGAAGAAATGGTTGTGTATCTCACTTGGATGGAGCTCACTTAATTGGTTTAAAGTGGTGCTCATCTTTCTAATTTAAACTTAAAGCCACATGGTTATAGACTCCAAGATAGGAATAAACACTACTTTCCCTCAATAATTCACAATGCATTGCCTTTTTCAGGATGAGCACCGTAACTGAGGGAAATACCATTCCAATAACAAAATTCCTGGAATCAGTCACTATGTTGAAACCCTTTCCCTCTCCACAGTTGTGTGTTCAGCATTAACTACACTGGCATCCTCCATGATTCATTGCCTACAAGCTCAATAGTTGTGAGTTCAAGGGCCACTCCAAAGACTTCAGCATTTAAACTCAGCTGGCACTCCCAGAGCAGAACTGATGGAGAATTCAGCATGGTCTTTTGGGAGAGATGTTTGACGGAGGCCCTGTCTGCTCTCCTGTAAGGATGCAAGATATTCTCATGCCTCTGACAGAGAAGGACAAGGGCATTCTCCCTCCTGTCCTGGCGAGTTTGTAATCTTCAATGAATAATATTAAAATTAGATTGTCTAATATGTTATCTCATTATTGTTAGTGGAAGCTGGCTGTGCATAAATTGGCTTCCACATTTGCTACATTACAAATGATTTTGCACTTCAGAGGTTTTGGAGATCATTAGCTATGAAGCATTTTGGACATGGTGAAGTTGTGAAAGGCTCTATATAAATGCAAGATCTTACCTTTATTTTACTCTGGAAGTAAACATCATTGCAACATGCGATTATTGAAAGAGATAGGTTGCAGTAAACTCAGCCATACCTCAGTTGCTGGGAATCCTCAGCTGAACCTGGTACACATCAGAGAGTTTGCTCTTACCTAGCCCATTCTCACAGTCAGAGAACACAACACGATGAACAGCTCGGTTGATTCCATAGGGACCCATAATAGTCCTAAAGAAATGTAAAAATACACCACCAATTACAAATGGCTTGAACAAAATCTATGAGCTGATCTATAAAAGGTACTCACTCTTTCACAGTGACAAGGAAAGGGACGAGTATGGTTCAGGAAATCTGGTTGGCATGAACAAGTTGGGCCAAAGGACCTGTTTCTGTGTTGTATAACTCTATGACTTTTTGATAAGAAGCTCAACACAGGGCAAAGCAGTTCACTTGATGGGCACCACATCCACCACTTTCAACATTCACTCACATGACCACTGAAGCCAGAGAAAGAAGCAAATGCTATCAGCCAGTGATTCTATTTAAAACTGATCCTTCCACTCTCAGTTTTGAGGTGAAGTCCTTCCAATGAGATTCTTGTATGTGAAGAGCAAAGGAAAGCAAGGGAGGACAGCACCCCATTGCATTTTGCTTGGCATCCCAGAGCTAAGCTGTGACTAGGGGGAACTGAAGATGATGGAAAAGGCAGAGAGATTTCCGATATTCTGCAGGTGAAAGAGATGCTTCTTCATCTTCCTCCTAAGCTGTCAATTTGAAGCTGACATCCCTTCTTGTTCTGTTTTCTCTCACCAGAGGAATTTGAAGACTTCCCTAGTTTGGAGACAAATGATAAAGCACATGCTTGCATCTCTTTGCCTAGAACAGGTCACTAGCCTGAAGCCAGAGACTACAGCTTGCCACACTGAAACAAGCACAGCTACCAGGAATCTCTCCTGTTTTTATCGCCTGCGTTTGGCACGCATTGGAAGGATTTACAAGTTGATACCCATAGCAGGCCATTCAGCCTATCGAGTCCACACTGACCCTCCAAAGATCATCCCACCCACACCCACCCACCCCCTTCCCCCATAACCCTGCATTTCCCATAGCCAGTCCATCTAACCTGCACAGCTTTGGATTGTGGGAGGAAACCCACACAGTCACGGGGAGAATGTGCAAACTCCACACAGACAGTCACCTGAGCTGGAATCAAACCCGGGTCCGTGGCACTGTGAGGCAGCAGTGCGAGCCACTGAGCCACCGTGCCGTCCCTCACTTTGTTTGGTTAAGATGTCCTGGGGTAGGACCTGAACCTGGACCTTCTGGTTTAGAGCCAGATGCACTACCAACTGTGCCACAAGACAGTCCCTTTCTCTTTGGCAATTCCTTTAATCTCAATTCCTCTCTCAATTCCTTTAATCATTTTAAATGGCAGAATCAGATCTCTCTAACCTCCTCTACTCAAGGGAATCCAAGCCTGGTCATGAACCTGTCATCATGAATTAACCCTTTCATTCCCAGCATTATTGTTAAATAATGCAATTTTACTGCACTGATTTCCAAAAAATCCTAAATTTAAAAACATTTGGATCTGGGCAAAATTTATGAAAACTTGGAGTATTTAAATTAAAAGTTCTGATGTGGAAATCACAGGTGATCGAAACAGTGAGATTGAGTATGATTGAGAAAGAACACTTTGCCAGTGTTTTGTCTTGCCGTCATGGGGACAAGTTGTAGATAATTCCAAAGTAAAGGGGAAACATCCTTCACACAGTATAAAGTTCTGCATTGTCCTGACAAGTGCTGACGTTCAATTTCAACTAAACGTGTTCTTTTCCAAAAATACTCAAGTTCTGAATTATCAACTGACTAATGGAAGAGTGAGACTGTTGGATGTACACAAAAGGTGTATAAGTAAATGGGCTCTCTGCCTTATTCAGATGTTGGAAAAACACAGCGGGTCAGGCAGCATCCGAGGAGCAGGCGAGTCATCAGGAAAGTGGAGGGCGAATGAAGGGCTTATGCCCGACATGTCAACTCCTGCTCCTCGGACGCTGCCTAACTGGCTGTGCTTTTCCAGTACCACACTTTTTGACTCTGATCTCCAGCATCTGCAGACCTCACTTTGTCCTTTTCAGATGTTCATAGGTAGTTGGGATATCATAGCAATTACAGAAACATGGCTCAGGGATGGACAGGACTGGCAGCTTAATGTCCCAGAATACAAATGCTACAGGAAGGACAGAAAAGGAGGCAAGAGAGGAGGGGGAGTGGTGTTTTTCATTAGGGATAGCATTACAGCTGTACTGAGGGAGGATATTCCCGGAAATACATCCAGGGAAGATGGTTGGGTGGAACTGAGAAATAAGAAAGGGATGATCACCTTATTGGGATTGTATTATAG
>NW_025215325.1:51297-53847 GCF_004010195.1 Chiloscyllium plagiosum
CTGATCAGGTGTACCCTAGAACTCTGTGGGAAGCTAGGGAAGTGATTGCTGGGCCTCTTGCTGAGATATTTGTATCATCGATAGTCACAGGTGAGGTGCCAGAAGACTGGAGGTTGGCTAATATGGTGCTACTGTTTAAGAAGGGTGGTAAGGACAAGCCAGGGAACTATAGACTGGTGAGCCTGACGTCGGTGGTGGGCAAGTTGTTGGAGGGAATCCTGAGGAACAGGATGTACATGTAATTGGAAAGGCAAGGACTGATTATGGATAGTCAACATGGTTTTGTGCATGGGAAATCATGTCTCACAAACTTGATTAATGTTTTGAAGAAGTAACAAGGAGGATTAATGAGGGCAGAGCAGTTGTTGTGATCTATATGGACTTTAGTAAGGTGTTCGACAAGGTTCCCATGGGAGACTGATTAGCAAGGTTAGATCTCAGGGAATACAGTGAGAACTAGCCATTTGGATACAGAACTGGCTCAAAGGTAGAAGACAGAGGGTGGTGGTGGAGGGTAGTTTTTCAGACTGGATGCCTGTGACCAATGGAGTGCCACAAGGATTGGTGCTGTGTTCTCTACTTTTCATAATTTATATACACCATTTGGAAGTGAGCATAAGAGTTATAGTTAGTAAGTTTGCAGATGACACCAATATTGGAGTTGTGGTGGACAGCAAAGAATGTTACCTCAGATTACAACAGGATCTGGACCAGATGGGCCAATGGGCTGAGAAGTGGCAGATGGAGTTTAATTTAGATAAATGGGAGGTGCTGCATTTTGGGAAAGCAAATCTAAGCAGGACTTGTACACTTAATGATAAGGTTCTAGAGAGTGCTGCTGAGCAAAGAGACCTTGGAGTGAAGGTTCATAACTCCTTGAAAGTGGAGTCGCAGGTAGATAGGATAGTGAAGAAGGTTCTGGATTAGTGGTGCTGGAAGAGCACAGCAGTTCAGGCAGCATCCAAGGAGCTTCGAAATCGACGTTTTGGGCAAAAGCCCTTCATCAGGAAGGTGTTTGGTATGCTTTCCTTTATTGGTCAGAGTATTGAGTACAGGAGTTGGGAGGTCATGTTGGGAGGACATTGGTTAGGCCACTGTTGGAATATTGTAAGCAATTCTGGTCCCCTTCCTATCGGAAGGACATTGTGAAATTTGAAAGGGTTTAGAAAAGATTTACAAGGATGTTGCCAGGGTTGGAGGATTTGAGCTACAGGGAGAGGCTGAACAGGCTGGGGCTGTTTTCCCTGGAGCATCGGAGGCTGAGGGGTGACCTTACAGAGGTTTACAAAATTATGAGGGGCATGGATAGGATAAATAGACAAAGTTTTTTACCTGGGGCCGGGGAGTCCATAACAAGAGGGCATAGGTTTAGGGTGAGAGGGGAAAGATTTAAAAGAGATCAAAGGGGCAAAGTTTTCATGGGTGGTATGTGTATGGAATGAGCTGCCAGAGGAATGGTGGAGACTGGTACAATTACAACGTAGGCATCTGGATGGGTATATGAATAGGAAGGGTTTGGAGGGATATGGGCCGTATGCTGGCAGGTGGAACGAGCTCTGGTCAGCATGGACGAGTTGGACCAAAGGGTCTTTTTCTGTGCCGTCCATCTCTATGACTCTAGTGTAATAGTGTTAGTTATTACATGAGAATGGCTTTCTTGTAAACCCCTAACCCTCATTTTATTAAACCTTACAGATTTTATTGCATGTGCAATTTTATCTGTGTAAAGCAAAGTTGCCAAAAGCTGTCCATTGCCATTCGTAGAGCTGAATGTTTTTCCATAAGCCTATAAACTGATTAACTAACTCAGAGGATGGGGGTTGGATAGGGTTAGACTAGGCCTCCAGATGCTGACAACCTCTCAGTGTCCCAGAGTGTGTCAGCATCTGCCCAGCCCCCACCTCACACTGAGGGGAAACTCTGAGAAGGCAGATTAGAGCTGAAATGACACAAGCATCCCGGGTTGCAGTTGGAAAATTCCAGCAATAACTTCAAAAATCTGAGTCAAAACCAAAGGAACAACCGCTGCAGCTTTCTTTGCACAGGTTGGTGAACACTTTAGCTTTCTATTCTCCATCCCACCCAAACAAAAGCACTTCTCCAGTGGTCTGAAGGGTAACTGAGCCTTCGGCCTCTCTTTCATTCAACTTGCCGCCTTCCTAGCCCTTCACGCAGAGGCTAAGAGAACGACACAGAGGCAGACACACTGAGACAGACAGAGAGAGAGAGACAGAGAGGCAGACACACTGAGACAGAGAGAGACAGAGACAGAGAGGCAGACACATTGAGACAGAGAGAGAGACAGATAGAGAGGCAGGCACACTGAAACAGAGAGAGAGAGAGAGATAGTGAGTCAGACACACTGAGACAGAGAGAGAAAGAGACAGACACAGAGGCAGACACACTGAGACATAGAGAGAGAGAGAGAGAGAGAGACAGAGAGGCAGACACACTGAGACAGAGAGAGAAAGAGACAGACACAGAGACACATTGAGACAGAGAGAGAGACAGATAGAGAGGCAGGCACACTGAAACAGAGAGAGAGAGAGA
>NW_025215325.1:54563-63693 GCF_004010195.1 Chiloscyllium plagiosum
AGAGAGAGAGAGAGAGAGAGAGTCAGACACAGTTACAGAGAGACAGCCACAGTTACAAAGAGAGAGCGAGAGAGAGACAGTGAGACAGACATACTCAGAAAGAGAGAGAGAGAGACAGAGAGACAGTGAGACAGACACATATAGAGAAGGTCAGAGGTAGACATGCTTAAAGAGAAACAAAAAGAGAGAAAAACACAGTGAAAGAAAGACAGAAAGATAGAAATTTACAGAGACATGGAAAGACAGAAAAACAGAGACATTTATAAAGTAAGAAATGGAAAGACAGATAGACAATGTGCACACAGAGACAGAGAAACAACGTACACACAGAGACAGAGATTCAACATACACACAGAGACAGACAACATACAGACAGATAGACAACGTACACACACAGAGAGACAACATACAGAGACAGAGAAAGACAAAAAGACAAACAAACTTAGAGAGAGAGAGACTGAAGTAGAGAGAAAGACAAAGTTACAGACAGAAAGAGGAGAAGACACTTACAGACAGATAGGGTAACACATGCGCAATTACACTGCCAGAGAGAAAGGAAGACAGACACTTACAGAAAAAGAGAGTGAGGGGCACACTTACAGAGAGACAGACAGACACACATATACAGAAACTGATGCTCCCTGGCATGCTGTGTTCTTCCAGCCTCCTGCCCGTCTACACGTATAGAGAAAGTCAGACACACACATACTGAGAGAGAAATGCACACTGACAGGGAGTGATAGAGTCAGACAAGCCAGGACAGAGTCAGACATGACTGAAAGACAAACGGACATAGACAGACAGGGAGACAGGCAGGCTCGCACACACACACGGAAATACCGACCAGTACAAAAGAGACAAGCCGTCGAAGTGCTCGGGCTCCGTTTCCTGGGACATTAAGGACATGATGGACTGCTCGCTGAGAGAGACGCGGCTGGCGATTGAGAATCCTGGTGATTGCCAGAGTTCCCCGATAGTGGGGACAGCACCGGGGGGGGAGGACAGCAGGAGAGGAAGCGGCGATATGGTGATCACAAGCTGGGAACTTGGCTGCAGATGGACAGGGAGGCGATCAGTCACTGGGCACTGAGTTTGCTGCTTAGTCTCTCTCCACCCCCCCCCAACCCCAGAGCCCCCACTCTCTGAGGGACACAGGGAGGGGGCTCTCTCTCTCCCCCCAGAGTCTCCACTCTCTGAGGGACACAGGGAGGGGGCTCTCTCTCCCCCCAGAACCCCCATTCTCTGTGGTACATTGGGTGAAACGTAAGACCTTGAGATGACTGGTCAATGTTGGTGGGGGAATGCTGAAAAGATGTTTCCCCTCATGGGAGAGGCTAGCCCAAGGGGCGACAGCTTCAGACTAAGGAATAACCAATTTCGGATGGAGATGAGGAGAATATTTTCTATCAGAGAGTGGAATTCTCATCCCCAGACAGCTGGTCTTTTTATATGTTTTAAGACTGAGGAAAGCAGATACTTGACTGACACAAAGAGTTAAGGGTCAAGAGTGTGGTGCTGTAAAAGCACAACAGGTCAGGCAGCATCTCAGGAGCAGGAGAAACAGCCCTTCATCAGGAAACATCCTCGGATGCGGCCTGACCTGCTGTGCTTTTCCAGCATCACACTCTTGACTCCGATCTCCAGCATCTGCAGTCCTCACTTTCTCCCCAGAGAGTTAAGGATATCGCGGAAAACAAGAGAATGGCGACCAGCTATGTATTGTTGTATTGTGGAACACACTCAAGGGGCCAAATAGCCTACTCCTGTGTGTATATTCATATGAAGAATACAATTATGTACACTGACACTTGAAGATCTCAAAGAGACAGATCCACATTTCTCACAGATACAGAAACAGTCACAGAGAGACAAACAGACAGATAGACGCATAGACACCCTTACCAGTATAACAGGGACAGGCCATCGAAGTGCTCAGGCTCTGCTTCCTGGGACTGTGGCAGTAAAGACATGACGGACTGCCTGCTGAGATACAGATGCTGCCAGACCTGCTGAATGTTTTCTGTATTTATCTGTTCGAATAATGTTGGTTGAGGGATAAGTTCAAATGATAAATATTGGCCTGGGGTCAGATCATGCTGCTTTTATTAGGCTCTGTACCTGAAATTTGAAAGGATTTGAACTGTTTCATATTTAATAATTTGCCAAATCCTTTCCATGAACTCTATATGACTCCAATTGCTGAATCTAATACTTTTCCAGACCCCAGTCTGTCAGTGTAAAGTGAAGGTAATCTCTCATTTGGGTCCTACATAATAAGTGAGTTTCAGCTCACATCAATCAGTTTTGTGGATTAGAAAATAACAATGTGATTTCCACATGGAGCACATACTGGGAAGGCTGTGTGGCTCTGTACACACTCCTGCCGTCCCACCGTACATAGTGAGTGCTTACAATTGTATACAAGCACAGAACGGGACATCCTGAAATGCTCCCCAGCTGATACATTGTGTTTGAGGTGCAATCACTGTCCTGTAAGCAAACAATACATTCTGTGAGAGAACACAATTCAGTCCAGTCTGACACTCTGTGGACAGGGTGTCACTCCGTAACAGCACTTGTACATTTCAAAGTCGTCTGTATTTATTTGTACTGAATGAGCATCTTCAGGAGCTGGTGTTCTTCAGGAAAGATAAGGAGTCTGTTTATATATCTTGTCTCCCTGTATAAACTCGCAGTGAAATCCTCACTATGATTCTAATGACTCGATAACCATCCCTCTTCCTAATGGGAACTCTCTTCAGTCCTTATTGAAAACATGCTTTTGTTTCCTGTGCCTCAATTGCTGCTCTCTGCTTCCAAAATTCTACCATCACTTTCACCGAACTAAGGATGCCCCTGTTTTAACTTTAAATATCTTTAAATGATCTGAAGTGTCACAGCCCGCAGAAGAAAGTGCTTGTGTTCAAATTCCCCATATCCCATGAAAACCTTAAACATCCTGAACAAGACTCAACTCTTCCCACCACCCGCATCGCTGCACTCTGTGAACCCAGGGAAGAAATATCTTATTGAAGCTGCACAACTTTGGCCTTCCAGTGAAAGCACTGAAATGAAAGAACAATCAAAAATATAAGATGCAGAGGGGAAACAGCAGACTTTAAAGAAGAGAGATTTTACACTCCAAAGGCAGGTGGCCTGAAGCAAACATGTCTAGGCCGAACCAGGACAGTAAAACCAATAAAGTACACTGGAAAGACAATAACCATATAAGTCACACACATCTGCACACACAATAGTTGTCTTCTTTTACACATTCTTTTAATCGATTGAAACCTACATCCCCATTCTATGTGCTTCAAGACTTAATGGCAATCCAGGTTTGTTCAATACATTGCATCAGTTGTATGACATTTTGATCTTTTGCTATAAATTCTGTGTCCTATGATTCTACTTCACTAGCTATCTCAAGAAGGAGCAGCGCTCTGAAAGCTTGTACTTTCAAATAAACCTGTTGGACTATAACCTAGTGTTGTGTGGTTTTTAACTCTACACATTTAGTCAGCTTTGTTAAAAATCACACAACACCAGGTTATAGTCCAACAGGTTTAATCGGAAGCACTAGCTTTCAGAGCGCTGCTCCTTCATCAGGTGGTTGTGGAGTACATAATTGTAAGACACAGAATTTATAGCAATAGCTTACTTGTGATGTAACTGAAATTCTACATTGAAAAATACCTTGATTGTTTGTTCAGTCTTTCATCTGTTAGAATGATCATGTTAGTTTCACTTCTTTCATATGTAAATCGCAAAATGTTTTTCAAAAGTTACATTCTCAAGTGAACTTTAACACTGTAAACTTTTCCTATAAATTCTGTGACTTACAATCGTGTACTCCACAATCACCAGATGAAGGAGCAGCGTTCCGAAAGCTAGTGCTTCCAATTAAACCTGTTGGACTATAACCTGGTGTTGTGTGATTTTTAACTTTGTACACCAAAGTGTCTCCAAATCAGTCAGTTCCAAATCAGTTCCAAAGAACCTTTATTTATACAGCACATTTAAGACAGTCCAAGGATAGCAGAGGTGATGGTACTGGAATATATATCCAGACAGACTCCTGAATGAATGATCCAGAGACATGAGTTTAAATTCCAACGTTGTAGCTCAGACATTAAATAAATAAATATGGAATAATCAACCTCATCTCAATAATGACAACCATTAGGTGTTGTACATGGTCTTGTTCATTCATGGCCTTTAATAAGGGAATCTTCTAACTTTCCCTTATCCCTACCACAGTGAAGTGGTTGACTCAGTTGTATTCAAGAACGGGACTCATCGCCACCTTCTCAAGGGCCATTGGGGATGTGCAATAAAAGCAGATCTTGCCGACAACACCCAGACTCTCCCAATGAATTAATCAAACAGGCAACATAGTACTGAATCTCATCAATGACCATGGCAGGGAGTGTAAAGACTGGCTTTGTCCCACTATCAATATAGTCTTTGCTTCATCTCTCATGAAAATCCTGAGGTACAGGAGGAAAGTGATCTCAGCACTCACCTTTCTTGAAGCCTGGCGAGCATCCTCCCCTGGCCAATTAATCCAATGATTCTATGAAAGAAAACAAGTTTGAATGTCTCACAATAGAGTGACACTTAAGCTATCACAAGCAGAATGCAGTCTGGTGCAGGTATTCTGGAATATACCTTTGCACCTTACAATGGACTCTGTATAAACCTGTGCTAAAACTTTCCCTCTGTATGCACTTTCTATCAGCTTTTTCCATTATAAATTCCCATGTCCACCTTTACCGTGGAACATCCATAGACAGTCATACAGCTTGGCGACAGAACATTTGGTGCAATTTATCCATTCTGACCACAGAGTCACAGAGATGTACAGCATGGAAACAGACCCTTCGGTCCAACCCGTCCACACCGACCAGATATCCCAACCCAATCTAGTTCCACCTGCCAGCACCAGGCCCATATCCCTCCAAACCCTTCCTATTCATATACCCATCCAAATGCCTCTTAAATGTTGCAATTGTACCAGCCGCCACCACTTCCTCTGGCAGCTCATTCAAAACATAACTAATTTGCCTGCATTTGGCCCATCTCTCTCTAAACCTTTCCTATTTATGTACCCGTCCGAATGTCTTTTAGATGTTGTGATTGTACCAGCCTCTACCACTTTCTCTGGCAGCTTATTCCATATACACACCACCCTCTGTGTAAAAAGGTTGCCCCTCAGCTCCCTTTTAAATCTTTCCCCTCTCACCTTCAGCTTAGGTTTTTGGAGTTTACAAAGGATTTCCTTCTTTGGAAAAAGACTTTGGCTATTCACTTTATGTATGTCTCTCGTGATTCTGTAAACCTCTATAAGGTCACCCCTTGTCCTGCTGTAATTGCAATTTCTTGCAAGTAGTGGCACTGTAGTACATGTTTTGAAGTAACCTGCCTTCCAGCCAAATGCACTTTCATGCTTTTCTAAATTGCTGCAAATCTTTTCTCTATAAATAACACAATATAACTCCAAAGTATAATTTTAGAGAGGACAGTGTTGACTAATTTCCTCTCAGTTAGTTTAGGTATTGTGAGGTGACAAAGAACTAAGGTCCATCTAGTTCATCCTTTACCATTCTGCAGTGACGTCAGACAATACTGGGGATTAAATCTCCAGCCTCAGATCGTGCTTTGGCCAAGGTCCACACTTCAATTGGTGTAGTGTGAGAAAGGATTTCTCGAAGAAAGCAAAGTGAACAGCCATTGTAGAAGGCTGAAAAGAGGAGTCGAGAGAAAGATAGAGTAGTGGTTTAGGTGACAGAAAGTTTTCATTTTAACAGCTTGTGCATGTTATAGGGAAGTGAAGGCAAAGAGAGATAGTTCAGATCAGAGGAAACATGCCAGAATATGAATGATGATTTATTGTCATGTGTGCTCTACAATTGTCATCATTGATTTTAAGAATAAAAAGATAAAGTTGAAAGAACACCATCACATGTTAACAACAATCTTATTTGGGGTGCACTTAAAATAATAACATGCTCCAAGTCACTTCATAGAAATGAATCAGATTAAAATTGACACTGAGCCATTAAAAGGAGATATGGGGAAAGTTTGGTCAAATGAGGGATTAAAACAAAGACTTTGTGTTATCCTGTGTGTGATATATTCTATCCAGTGTGTAACACACTTCTGTCCTGTGTGTGACAGTCTATCCTTCACAACACGGGTGGTACAGTGGTTAGCACTGCTGCCTCACAGCACCAGGGTCCCAAGTTCAATCCCCAGCCTTGGATGACTGTCTGAGTGGAGTTTGCACATTCGCCCTGTGTCTGCGTGGGTTTCCTCCCACAGTCCAAAGATGCACAGGTCAGGTGAATTAGCCACTTTAAATTGTCCATAGTGCCCAACAGTGCTAGGTGCATTAGTCAGAGGGAAATGGGTCTTGGTGGGTTACTCTTTCGAGGGTTAGTGTGGACTTGTTGGGCCAAAGGGCCTGTTTCTGCACTGTAGGGAATCTAATCTAAATGTTTTATGCCAAATTGTTCACGAGACTCTTTGGACAACATAACTTTGGTGGGAAGATAAAGGCTAGGTTAGCTTCTGAGTATTAAGTTGGTACTGTGTAAATATATGGACAGTTCTTTATGCTGCTACAAGGCCTGGGAAATCCTACAGCACAGTGTGGGTTATATTGGAGCAGTACACCAGAGAAAACCAGTTTAAATCCAAACACAGTTCAATTAATTATCTAAATTTAGTAAAACAAACGCAGGAAATACAATGACAGTCTCCATAAAGGTGATGACAAAGCTGTTGGATCATAGCAAAAACTCAACTAGTTCACGTGGGAACGAAATCCATTATCCTAAATCAATCTGGTCCTATATATGACTCCAGTCCCTCACCAAACTGATTGACACAGAACTGCTCTCAGGCATGGTGAGGCAGTGGGGGATCTGATTAATCCCAGATGGGCAAGGGGAGATTCGACAAGTTCCTGTTGGGCAATGAGTGACCTAGAAGGTCCCAGTGGGACAATGAGGGGTCCAGGTGGTGCCTGTTGGGGAATGAGAGATCCATCAGGTCCCAGTTGTGCAATGAGTAATCCAGCAGGTTCCAGTTGGGCAATGAGGGAACCAGGAGGTTGCTGTTGGGCAATGCAGACAGACCCTATGAAGGTAATGAAGAATCCAAAAGGTCTAACTTGGACAATCAGAGATCCAAAAGGTTCCAGTTGGTTAATGAGGGATTCAGTAGGTCCCTGCTGGGGCATGAGTGATCCTGCATGTCCCCGTTGGACAATGAGTGATCCAGGAGGTCCCTGTTGGGGCATGAGTGATCTGGCATGTCCCTGTTGGGCAATGACTGATCCAGGAGGTCCCTGTTGGGAAATGAGTGATCCAGCACGTCCTTGTTGGGCAATGAGTGATCCAGGAGGTCCCTGTTGGGCAATACGGGATCCAGGAGGTCCCTGTTGGACAATGAGTGATCCAGGAGGCCCCTGTTGGGGAATGAGTGATCCAGGAGGTCCCTGTTGGGGAATGAGTGATCCAGGAGGCCCCTGTTGGGGAATGAGTGATCCAGGAGGCCCCTGTTGGGGAATGAGTGATCCAGGAGGTACCTGTTGGGGAATGAGTGATCCAGGAGGCCCCTGTTGGGGAATGAGTGATCCAGGAGGTCCCTGTTGGGGAATGAGTGATCCAGGAGGCCCCTGTTGGGGAATGAGTGATCCAGGAGGTCCCTGTTGGACAATGAGTGATCCAGGAGGTACCTGTTGGACAATGAGTGATCCAGGAGGCCCCTGTTGGACAATGAGTGATCCAGGAGGTCCCTGTTGGACAATGAGTGATCCAGGAGGTACCTGTTGGACAATGAGTGATCCAGGAGGCCCCTGTTGGACAATGAGTGATCCAGGAGGTCCCTGTTGGACAATGAGTGATCCAGGAGGTCCCTGTTGGGGAATGAGTGATCCAGGAGGTCTCTGTTGGACAATGAGTGATCCAGGAGGTCCCTGTTGGACAATGAGTGATCCAGGAGGTCCCTGTTGGTCAATGAGTGATCCAGGAGGTCCCTGTTGGGTAGAGGGATCCCGAAGATTCCAGTTGGTCAATGAAGGGATCCAATAGGCGCCAGTGACCAATGAGAGATACATTAAGACCTCGGAATTTGAGGAATCCAGCAGGACCATCTCACCCTCCCTCAGGAGGTTTCACCATGCTCCATATCTCCCTCGTGTCACTTTAACACCATTTCCTGTCAGCTTTTGGTTCATGGCCCACCTGCGGCCTGTCACTGGGCTCCGGGCCTGCAGCCTCGGGCTCTGGTAGTTGCCGCTCACCGTCGCCGAGACCCCGGTCGGGCGCCGCCAGCGCGCTTGCGCAGACCCGGAGGCCTCTGGGTAATGTAGTCCCTGAGCCGGTCACGACAGAGTGCATGCGCAAAACTGCTCTACGAAAGGGACAGCAGAGGTCGATGGGCAGAATGGGTCTTGGCTGATCAGCAATCAGCATCCACCACCCTCTCAATAAATACCACATTTTAAAAACATTTCTCTTACACAAGTATTAATATTGACATTGGAAATTATACAAGAGACTGCAATTCAATTTTATTCCAATTTCAATTTCTAGTTTATTTCAAAAACATTTGAGCTATTAGTTAATTTTATTTAACCAAACATTTCAGCATGCAGTTCGTACTTAAGAGCTTCCCCCCATCCTTTGCGTGATATATCCCGTTTATTCCTCTTTACCAAAATAACTTTTCCCAGTATACCATTAAGAGAAATAATTTGTAGCTAAAAAACAACTTTTCACAATCACAAAACATTTTAAGGCACCTTTACAGCAGGTGTAACATGGTTTAATGCTGCGTGCTCTGTTGTAAGAAATGCAGCAACCAATTTACACACATCTGACAAATAACAATATGGTCATGACAGAGTGATCTGCTTTGCTGATGTTCATTGTGAGATTAATCTCTGTCAGGACACTGGGAGAAACACTTCACTCTTCTTGAAATAGTACGATGCGATTTATTTCACATCCACCCGGGAGAAGGAAGCTTATCCAAATTATGTGGAGAAAGTGAGGTCTGCAGATGCTGGAGATCAGAGCTGGAAATGTGTTGCTGGAAAAGCGCAGCAGGTCAGGCAGCA
>NW_025215325.1:63705-67312 GCF_004010195.1 Chiloscyllium plagiosum
GAAGAAGGGCTTATGCCCGAAACGTCGATTCTCCTGTTCCCTGGATGCTGCCTGACCTGCTGCGCTTTTCCAGCAACACATTTCCAGCCCTATCCAAATTATGTCACTTCCAAAAGTACACACTCCCTCAGTACTGTACCACACTGTCAGCCCAGATTATACGTTAATAGCAAAGGAATTGGATTTGAGCTCCTCACTCAAGGAAGCATTCAACCACTAATATGTGTATCAGGAACATCGTAACAAGAAGTGACCAGTCAGTTGTCATTAACAGAAGAGAACTCCAACCTATGCCCCACTTCGGTGCTGAATTATTTCCTAATTTCACTGAACTGCAGTGGTTACTCAACGTGGCATTTTATAAGTTCCTACTTTGGAAATAAAACCAGCCTGACTCCAGGTTGAGTCACAAGCAGATTCAAAACAAAGCCTAAAATACGTTGTCTGACCTGAGATATCACCTTTATACTGATGAAACCTGAAGTTATCTTGGGGCAGTGACTTAAAATAAATTTTGGGATTTACATATTAATCAATCGAAACCTGCATCTTTATTCTAACTGATTAAAGACTTAACACCCATCTAGGTCTGTTTGATATATTTGCATAAATTGTATAATCCTTTGATATTTTACTTATAAATTCTGTGCCCAATGTATTCCTTCTTACTAGCTGCCTGAGGAAAGAATGAGACTTCAAAAGCTAGTGCCTCCACATAAAATGTTGGACTATAACGCGGTGATGTATGATTTTTAAACTTTGTACACCCCAGTCCAACAACGGCACCGATACATCGTGGTTCAAGACAGTAGCTCATCACCACCTTCTCAAGGGCAACTAGGGACTAGCGATAAATGCTGGACTTGTCAGCAATGCCCACATGCCCCGAATTAATAAAACTACTGAAGGGTCTGGCTCTAATTGTTAGATGATGCCACTTATGCATAAACCCCCCAATTAGCAGAAATAGTTTATCTATTATCTATTTATCAGATCCACCCCCTTAATATCTTGAAAGCTCTGTGGGAAGATGGTAGGGTGGAAGAATATCACAGATCAGTAATCCAGAGCCCAGGCTAATATTCTAGGGGTTGTTGGTTAAAGTCCCACCATGGCAAGTGGTAAAAATGAATTCAACCTAAAAACAATAAAAATAATTAGTGTAATGGCAACAATTCTCATTTGTTGTTAATAATCCATCTGCTTCACTGCTGTGCCTTCAGGAGGGAAATCTGTCATCCTTACCCAGTCTGACCTACATGTGACTCCAGACCAATAGCAAGCTGATTGATTCTTAACTGACCTGTGAAATGGCCTAGACAGCCAATCAGTCCAAGGGCAACTAGGGACAGCAAACAATTTTCAGTGTTGCAACCAACACCATGGAAAAAATCATTCCTTGGGCTTCAAGAAAACACAACCTGCATTTGTGTCATCACTCTCTAACCTCTGGAATTTTGGTGTCGTTCTGGTAAATTCCTCCATAGCCAATACTTTATTATTAAGTGGTTGCAGCACTCCTCATGTGTTTGTAAGAGTTCAGTTGAAGCTCCAGTATCCTTATTCCTTTGGAGAAAGACCACCAGTTTCCCCTTTTAGGAAGTACCCTATTCAGTGTTGTATATTTTCCAGGACTAAAGCAGATGACGTCACTTTTGCCAACATTAAATACATTTGACAGAGTTTTGTTCTTTCATTTGAACAATATCTCAAAATAAGTTTGTTTTAATTAATTTATGGAGTATGGATGTTGCTGCCTATTACCCAGATGGCAGGTAGGAGTCAACCACATTGCTCTGCATCTGGAATCACATGCTGGCCAGGCTAAGTAACGACAGCAGATTTCCTTCCCTAATGGACATTTGTGAACGAGATGGGTTTTTCCAACAATTAACAATGGTTTCAGAGTTAAACTCTTAATCCCGGATGTTTCCAATTCCACCATCTGCTTTGGTGGGATTTGAACGTGAGCCCTCAGAACATTACCTGAGCCTGGATTAATAGGCCAGCGTTAATACCACTAGGCTGTCACCTCCCCAACTACAGATCATTCTGCTATCATGCACATGTTGTCAATGCAAATTGGCTCTGATGTGATTAATGAATTGTGAATGTTGTGTGGACAAAGCAAACTTTCTACTGAATGGATAGAGTGGTTTTCTTAAAGGACTTCTACAGCACGATTTTCCATAATGATCTTCTACAGCGTGATTTTCTAAAGCATGAGGTTACAGAGGAACACAACAGTCGCATTACAGCAGAAGACTTGTATCTTGCTTTTTGGAACAGTGCTGCCTCACTGATTGGCCAGGAACTGGGTGGGCGGCCTGCTGACAGGCAATTTGATGTTGATGCCAGGTTCACTGAGTGAGAATGACTGTCTGCTCCTGAGGCGCTGAGCACAACTGGAAGGCAGCTGGCCCCAGACCAGCTGAGGATATCAAACAAACTGCAGAACCGAATCAAGCCCTGAGCTCTCTCCATCGGAGATACCCAGACCCTTAGAGTCAGCTGGCTCAACTATCAGCAGAGGCTTCAAAGTAAACACACAACCAAAAGCTGAGTCAGAACATCAAGTACAACAGGCTATTCGTACATTCACTGTTACAAAAATTACAATCCTTTCAAAACATTATCTTAAAAATTTCAAATCACCACTGCACTTTCTTTCACATATAACTCCCTAGGTTAACCAGGAACCATAATAAAACTACTTCATGAATTGCAAAGCACTGTAGGATGTTCTAATGTCACGAAAGGCAATTTGTAAATATAGCCGTATATAATTAAATATTGAAATGATCTGGCACTACCTTCATGTTGTGGACTGTGTGGGACCATACCCCAGTGAGAGTCAGTGTGTGTGGGACTGTACCCCAGTGAGAGTCAGTGTGTGTGGGACTATACCCCAGTGAGAGTCAGCGTGTGTGGGACTGTACCCCAGTGAGAGTCAGCGTGTGTGGGACTGTACCCCAGTGAGAGTCAGTGTGTGTGGGAGTGTACCCCAATGAGAGGTGAGAGTCAGTGTGTGTGGGCCTATACCCCAGTGAGAGTCAGTGTGTGAGGGACTGTACCCCAGTGAGAGTCAGTGTGTGTGGGACTTTACCCCAGTGAGAGTCAGTGTGTGGGGACTGTACCACAGTGAGAGTCAGAGTGTGGGACTGTACCACAGTGAGAGTCAGTGTGTGGGGACTGTACCACACACTGAGTCAGTGGTGGTAGTGGAAGCCTGGAAGTAAATCCCTGAAGTAGCAAGGAGAGATTGATTTGGTCTGGAATGTCAGTAACTTTGATCTCATCCCTGACAGAAATTAGGTGTTGTGACTATCAGACTTTCAGTTGTGAATTGAAAATGTCTTTTCCTAATTTTCTCAGGCCATAACATCCTCTTGGACAGTTTTCCCATGCCTCCTAACTCCTGTCTGTCACTGCTATCTTCCTCTTTTCCCGTTGGGTCCCTTATTTTACCCTAAACGACAGAGACAAATGTTAATTTTTTTTTAAGGTGTCAGGGATGGAATAACTGTGCCTCAGGCTGAAGAAATTAAAACACGAGGTTTCTTGTTTTGTTGTGAAGAGGGAGCATTGACAATGGGACGAGAGACAT
>NW_025215325.1:67812-68636 GCF_004010195.1 Chiloscyllium plagiosum
GGACAGAGAGACAGGGACAGAGAGACAGGGAGACAGGGTGACAGGGACAGAGGGAGACAGGGACAGAGGGAGACAGGGACAGGGACAGAGACAGGGACAGAGAGACAGGGACAGAGAGACAGGGACAGAGAGACAGGGACAGAGAGACAGGGACACAGACAGGGACACAGACAGGGACAGGGAGACAGAGAGACAGTGACAGAGACAGAGAGACAGGGACAGAGACAGAGAGACAGGGACAGTGACAGGGACAGAGACAGAGAGATAGAGACAGAGACAGAGAGACAGGGTCAGAGGCAGAGAGACAGAGACAGGGACAGGGACAGGGACAGAGACAGAGAGACAAAGACAGGGACAGGGACAGAGAGACAGAGACAGAGAGAGGGAGAGAGAGACAGGGACAGGGAGACAGAGAGACAGGGACAGGGAGACAGAGAGACAGGGACAAAGGCAGAGAGACAGGGACAGGGACAGAGACAGAGACAGGGACAGGGTGACAGGGACAGGGACAGAGACAGAGACAGAGACAGAGACAGGGACAGTGAGACAGAGACAGAGACAGGGAGACAGGGACAGGGAGACAGAGAGACAAGGACAGGGAGACAGAGAGACAGGGACAGGGACATGGACACGGACAGGGACAGAGAGACAGGGACAGGGACAGGGATAGAGACAGAGACAGAGACAGAGAGACAGAGAGACAAAGACAGGGAGACAGAGAGACAGGGACAGGGACATGGACACGGACAGGGACAGAGAGACAGGGACAGAGAGACAGGGACACAGACAGGGACACAGACAGGGACAGGGAGACAGAGAGACAG
>NW_025215325.1:69296-73137 GCF_004010195.1 Chiloscyllium plagiosum
GGTCAGAGAGACAGGGACAGGGACAGGGACAGAGAGAGAGGCAGAGAGACAGAGATCGGGACAGAAAGACAGAGACAGAGATTGAGACAGAGAGACAGACAGAGAAAGACTGAAAGAAAGTAACAGTGAAAGTGAAAGAGAGAAAGACAGAGACAGAGTGAGAGAGAGACACAGAGACAGAGGGAGACTGGGGAGACAGACACACAGAGAGACAGAGAAGGAGAGATGTAGGGAGGAAATTCCAGACTTTAGGGGTCACGCTGCTGAAGACCTGGTCATGGTGGAGAGATGGAAATGGGGAGATGCAGATAAAGTCAGTAACGACAGACCCTACACCACAAACACCTAATTCAGCCCAACTCCACAATGATAATGGGTTTTTATTTCCCATCCCCAGCGTCCCTTATCCTCCAACTTATTTCTGCCTCATAAATAATGCAAATTTCCCCATAAACTGTCTTCACCCCCTTTCAACGGATTCTAACAGGAACCAGCCGCAGTCTGTTCCCTGTCACTGATACTCTCACACCAACACAGCAATGATTACTTATTCACTCACAGGATGAGGGGATCACTGACCAGATCAGCATTTACTGCCCAGCCCTAATTACCCAGGGGGCAGTTAAGAGTCAACCATGTCGCTGTGGGTCTGGAGTCACGTGTAGGCCAGCCCAGGTAAGGATAGCAGTCTCCTCCCCTGAAGGACATTTGTGACCCAGATGGTCATCACTTGACTCTTGATACCAGATTTTTACTGATTTTGAATTCCACCATCTGCCGTGGTGGGGTTTGAACCTGGGTCCCCAGAACGTGACCTGGATTAACATCACCTCCCTGTATATCTGTAGGCCATTCAGCCCATTAAGCCTGCCCCACCATTCAAGGCTGCTCTGATAATCCTCATTTCCTTGCCGTTTCCTCGCGATCCCAGACTCCCTTCCTGGTTAAAAAAGTCTACCTCAGCCTTGAATATACTTAATGTCCCAGCCTTGACATTCCTCCGTGGGAATAAATTCCAGAGATTCACCCTCAGACAGAGAGAGAGATGAAAATCCTCATCATCTCTGTCTTAAAGGTGGAACCCTTTATTGAGATGATGTTCTCTGATTCCCCATGAGGGAGAAACATCCACCCAGCATTAACCCTGTCGAATCCCATTAAGAATCTGATACGTTTCACTGAGATCACCTCTCATTCTTCTGAATTCCAGGGAGTGGAATCCCAACCTGTTCAGCCTTTGCTCATAAGATAACCCCTCCGTCCCAGGGAACCTTCTCTGAAGGCTCTCCAATGAAATAGCACCCTTCCCTAAACCAGGAGACAAAACACAGCCCAACACTCCAGACGGGCTCTCCCCAGCACCTTGTCCAGTTGCAGTAAGACTTCTTTACTCCTCTCCTCCAATCCCCTTTGAAATAAGCACCAACATTCCAGCAGCCCTTCCCGATTCCCTGCTGCTCCATCTGCTAGCTTTCTGGGTTTGTGAACGAGTCTAACCCCACCCCCCCAGATCCCCTTGTGTTGCAGCTTTCCACTATTCCCCTCCCCCCCCACCCCGTTTTAATGACACTGCTCCATCTGCTAGCTTTCTGGGTTTGTGAACGAGTCTAACCCCACCCCCCCAGATCCCCTTGTGTTGCAGCTTTCCACTATTCCCCTCCCCCCCCCAACCCCCTTTTAATGACACTGCTATTTTGTTCTAAAATGAATAACTTCAATTTTACATCGCACTCCACCTGCCACTTATTTAACCGATAAACATTTCTCTGTAAACTTCTCGGATCCCTCTCGCAACCCAACTTTGCACCTAGTTCTGTGTTGTCTGCAAGTTTGGCTTGACTTCCTTCCCCCAAGTTATTAATATTTATTGTAAACATTGTGGGCCCAGTGAAACCCCATTGGTCACAGATCACCAAGCTGAAAATAAACCTTATCCTCACTCAGTGCTTCCTGGTCCTTAGCCAATTCTCTGTCCAAGCCAATGTATTCCCTCCAACACCACAGACTCCTATTTTACGATTTAATTTTCTCCTAGGTACATAATCAAACATTCTCTGGAATACAACACATCTACTGGCTCTTCTCTATCCATTTTGGTTAAGACTTCCTCCGACAAATTAAACATTATTTCCCTTTCACAAAACCACACTGACTCTGCTTAATTAGATAGTGATTTTCCAAAAGTTCTGTTGTTACTTCCTGAATAATTGATTCTGACTACAGAAGGATTGACCAATCCAACCCCATTTGTCGTTCCTATTACCTGCTGAACTTGGATTCCAGTTTCAAAAACAGAAATTGCTGGAAAAGCTCAGCAGGTCTGGCAGCACCTGTGGGTGGGAAATCAGAGTTCACGTTTCAAATCAACCCGAAGCATTAACTCTGATCTCTCTCCGAAGGTACTGGCCGAATCTGCTGAACTTTTCCAGCAATTTCGGTTTCTGTTTCTGATTTACAGCGTCTGTGGTTCTTTCGTTTTTATTTGGATTTAAGTTGTTCAGGACAAGGATCCCCCCAAATCCAACTGTTCTGTAGCTTTTTGCAGCCTCATTTCATTTAAATGAGGATTTGGAGATGCCGGTGTTGGACTGGGGTGGACAAAGTTAAAAATCCCTCAACACCAGGTTATAGTCCAACAGGTTTAACAACTGGATGAGCAGTGCTCCGAAAGCTAGTGTGCATCCAATTAAACCTATTGGACTATAACCTGGTGTTGTGTGATTTTTAACATTTAAATAATATTCATCTCCTCTACTCTTCCTGCCCAGGTACATACATAACCTCACATCTTCCCACATTATATTCCATCCGCCACTCACCACGTCCATGTCCCTCTGCAGACTCTAGGCCATTCTTACCACTTGGTTTCACAGCTATATTTGTACAAATCTGTAAACCGGGGAATAGTCCATTCACTTTCCTCATCCATGTTAATAATGTGTATTGTAAATATTTGTGATCCCAGCACTGATCCCTGTGGGACACTAGTCCCATGTTTCCAACCTAGAAGTGCCTCTTTTACCCCATCTCTCTGTTTTCTGTTAGTTAGCCAACCCCCTATCTAAGTTCAAACACCATCTCCAACTCCAGGGGCTCTGACCTTATTGAGTAGCCTAACATGCAGGATCTTATCAAACACTTTTAGGTAATCTGAATTTATTCCATCCACTGCTTCCCCTTTATCTCGTTTGTTACTTTTGTCAAACAATTCAAGTAAATTGGTCAGAGCTGATTCCCATGTCAGGAAGCCATGCTTGATCAGATTATATATTTTTAAACGCTCTGTTACCACACCCTTTATAATAAACTCCAACATTTTCCCAATAATTGATGTTAAGCTAACTGGCCTTCATTTTTTAAAGTGTCGCTCCCTGTTCAATTAAATTAGTTTTCCAAATTTCCAGAACCTTTCGGGAATCTAAGGGAAAATTCTTCCCAGCACGTACACTATTGCTTTCACTATTTCCTTTAATATCCAAGGATACAGCTGACCAGCTCATGGGGCTTATTGGTCTTTATTCCCACTCGGTAACTGGAAAAGAACTGGGACAGATAGTTGTTCAGATAGATAACTCAGTGACTTATTTTCCTTTCAATTAGGTCAGGATAGTTGAAGGGAATTGGAGGTTGAAGTCATAGAGTCATAGAGATGTACAGCATGGAAACAGACCCTTCGGTCCAACCCGTCCATGCCGACCAGATATCCCAACCCAATCTAGTCCCACCTGCCAGCACCCGGCCCATATCCCTCCAAACCCTTCCTATTCATGTACCCATCCAAATGCCTCTTAAATGTTGTAATTGTACCAGCCTCCACCACTTCCTCTGGCAGCTCATTCCA
>NW_025215325.1:73214-77935 GCF_004010195.1 Chiloscyllium plagiosum
CTGCACTCCAAGGTCTCTTTGTTCAGCAACACTCCATAGGACCTTACCATTAAGTGTATAAGTCCTGCTAAGATTTGCTTTCCCAAAATGCAGCACCTCGCATTTATCTGAATTAAACTCCATCTGCCACTTCTCAGCCCATTGGCCCATCTGGTCCAGATCCTGTTGTAATCTGAGGTAACCCTCTTCGCTGTCCACTACACCTCCAATTTTGGTGTCATCTGCAAACTTACTAACTGTACCTCTTGTGCTCGCATCCAAATCATTTATGTAAATGACAAAAAGTAGAGGGCCCAGCACCGATCCTTGTGGCACTCCACTGATCCCGGAACCCAAGTGACATGGAAGCTGATGAAGAGTCATCTAGACTTGAAACATTAGCTTGGTCTCTCTCTGTGGATGCTGCCTGACCCACTGTGATCTCCAGCATTTATTGTTTTCTGTACGGATTTCAGCAGCTGCAGAAATGTGCTCCTATAAAAGGCTGCACTTTGCACCAGAGAGCACCACACCTCTCAGAATATTGAGTTGGGAGGTCATGTTGTGGCTGTACAGGACATTGGTGGGACTAGATTGGGTTGGGATATCTGGTCGGCATGGACGGGTTGGACTGAAGGGTCTGTTTCCGTGCTGTACATCTCTATGACTCCATGACTCCAAATAGCCACATGAGGGCAGTGTTGTCCAACATCCCACTGCAAGCAGACCCTCTCCAGACAATTCACTGGGGTCTCTCTTAAAAACCAAACCCAACTTCTTACTGTTCCTCAGGAAGATTTATACGGCCCATGTTTTCTCTTTCATCCTCAACCTCTGCCTGACTGCCAGCAGATTTTGAGTCTGTTTCTAGTCAGGGTAGCGTGAGGCCGATTCACAGCACATGGTGAAAATATAAAAGGAGCAATTTCTTTCAGTGTGTCATTCTCCGGCTCGGGAGTGAATATTTATGGCTGTGTTGCTGGGTGTAAAAGCATCAGTTAAAACAAATAGTACAATGACATTACTGAGGAATAACAGTATATATTAGACAGTAACACCCTACATCATGAATGTACGCATTATCCAATAACACACCACATTCACCTGGTTATAACTCCCTGGTTATATATAGCATCATTACTGTGTACTTAGGGTCCAGTTATTTTTAGAGACACGAATGATCAAAAACTCCACTTTTCATTAATAAAGGGTCTGACCTGATTGTAACTAGACAGAAGAATAAAAACATAAAACATTGAACTGCTGGAGATCTGAAAAAAAAATAGAATTTGCAGAGAAACTCAACAGGTCTGGCAACATCTGTGAAGAGAGAAAAACAGAGTTAATGTTTGGTCCCCAAGAGATTATAAATCTAGCTGTTTACAAGTCACTTGATTACACCCACTGCCTGTTCTCTGGGGATAACAGAGAGAGGAACCCGAATATTTAACATGCAGTTAAGAAAATTGGATAACTCATTGTGAGATGTAAATGGGACAGTGATCTCAAAGATAAGAACTGCAGTCAGGAGCAGGACAATCTGTGAAATCCTGAAGTCTGATGGAACTAGTGACCAGTGGGATACCACTGGGCTCAGTACTAGGACCCCAGCTATCAACAATGTATGTTAATGATGTAAATGAGGGAACCAAATGTAATATCTCCGAGTTTGTAGATGTCATGAAGCTGGGTGGGAGGGTGAGCTGTTAGGAGGATACAGAGCTGTTGCAGTGGGATTTGGACAGACTGAGTAGGAAGGAAAATACACAGCAGATGCACAATACAGATCAACGTGAGGTTCTCCACTTTGGTAACAAACACAGGGACGCAGAGGAGTATTTGAATGATGATAGATTGGGAAAGGGGGAGGGGCAGTGAGACCTGGATGTCCTTGTACACCAGTCCCTGAAGGTCAGCACTGTAGGTGTCGCAGGCGGCGATGACAATACAAAATGGTACATTGGTCTTCATATTGACAGGGTTCGAGTGAAGGAGCAGGGATTTCTTGCTTCAATTATACAGGCCCTCAGTGAGACCACACCCGGAGTATTGTGTGCAGTTTTGGTTTCCTTATCTGAGGAAGGGTGTTCTGGCGATGCAGGGAGTACAGCAAAGGTTTCCCAGACTGACTCCTGGATGGAAGGACAGAGGTATGAAGAGGGACTGGATCAGTTAGGATTATATTCACTGGAGTTTTAGAAAAATGGAGAGTTGGGGGGGGGGAGGGGGTGTGGGATTTTATCGAAGCCTATAAAAGCTGAACCGGACTAGACAGGGTAAACACAAGAAGGGTGTGCCTGATGGTGGGGAGGACCAGAAACCATTGTCACAGCTTAAGGATCTCGGGTAGGTCGTTTAGGAGTGAGACGGGAGGGATTTCTTCACTCAGGGAGAGTGGGGAGCCTGTGGAATTCTCTTGCACGGGGAGAAAGTGAGGTCTGCAGATGCTGGAGATCAAAGTTGAAACTTTATTGCTGGAACAGCACAGCAGGTCAGGCAGCATCCAGGGAACAGGAGATTCGACGTTTCGGGCACAGGCCCTTCTTCGCCCGAAACGTCGAATCTCCTGTTCCCTGGATGCTGCCTGACCTGCTGTGCTGTTCCAGCAATAAAGTTTCAACCGAATTCTCTTGCACAGAAAGCGGTGAGATTAAAACCATGCATGACTTCCGAAAGGAGTTAGGTGTAATTCTTGGGGCTAAAGGGATCAAAGGGTGTGGGGGAGAACATGGGGACAGGAGACTGAGTTGGATGACCAGTCAGGATCAGATTGAATGGCGGAGCAGGTTTGAAGGCCTCCTGCCTAGTGTCTGTAGTTTGTGGAACACATTGTCATGTTTGACACAGTCAGCCCTGTAACAGTGGGAATGGGAGCTCAGCAGAGAGGCATAACTCAAGGAGGTTGGGCCATAACAGTGAGACGTTTTGAAACAGCCAGAGGATTCTGCTGTGAAATAACTGGCTAGCTCCGTAGCACTGTGTCTGTCCAACTGGAAATGTGACTCTCTCTGTAAACCTGCTGCTGCCCTGTTGTCCTTCCTAGATAGGGGGGGGGAAAACAAATCGCCCATCTGGCTACAAGAGGCATCGCAGCAGCTGGGTCTGAATTCAAGGGCTCACTGGTACACTCCAGCAGTGAGGAACACCAGGCCCAGTGGTCAAGCAGAGACAGGTCCATGCACATGCTCGTTATAAAGGAAGGGGAACAAGAGAGCGCAGATTGGAGCAGTTTACAAAACAGGCATTTACAAGGTGCACAGGCTCCTGTGGGGTATTCAAGAGAGTGTCAGATGGTTATCCCAATGGAAAGATAGAGCAGGGTTACAGTAGAAGGCTGAGGATAGCACTCAGTCACAATGCTCATTTTGAGAGCCAGTACAGACCTGACTGGCTGAATGGTTTATCCCTACAGCACCCAAACAACCCTGTCATTCTGAAATAAGGACTTTTTTTGCTGTCACTATTCTGTTTATATCTTAATATCTATATTTACCTCATCGCCCCTTAGGAATGGTCAATAATAAAGTAAACCTTAATGTGGCTAACCGCAAGCTGGTCTGATTTAACTTGAGTCATTGACAATCTAGGGAGGTGACAGTGGCTACGTAAATGTACTGTTCATGGAACATATGTGGGTGCACCGACTGACCGTAACAATAAGCGTCTCTGTTCGATGAAGATGTGCCCAGCTGTCAGGAGTCTGTATAAGGACGGTCAGTGTGAAGTGATCTACCTACGCGATCTGAAACACTTTGTCCTCATCCCCCACTCCCTCAGCTGTCCCTGGGCACTCCCCTCGGAGGTGACTGCCCTGAATTCTGAACGTTAACCACTCTCCCTCACCAACTCTTCCTGCCTGGTGAGTATTTAATTGGTGTTCCTGACTGATTTGTCGTTGAGTTGGGGATCACCGAGTGTCTCCACAACGTGTGTTCCAGGGCATGTAACACTGAGTATCATTAAAACCCTCTTTAACACACAGCCAAACCCAACCAGAATTCTACTCACATCCCGGGTCATATACAGAGCACGGGGCGGTGACAGGGAACAGAGAATTAATGGAGAATGCAGTAACTACATCGCCCACTGCAGAACTCAACTCCCCCCAGGAACAGCATCCAACAAGAGTGCAGATAGACAGGGGCACGTCACAGACCAAGGTGGGGGAGGGCAATTAGACAAAACGGGGGAAAGCACCCTTCAACCACTGCTTCCAAGATCAACCATACTGGCCAGACGCAGAGAAACAAAGTAAAGGAACTCATTCGGAATGGCAACTCACAAAAACTCCCCGAAATCCTTCACCATCAACGCAGTACTACAGAAATGTCATCCTGTCTCTAAGACAGGCAGAACCGCCAGCCAATGGCTGCACAGCAAGATCCCACAAACAGCAATGTGGTAATGATCAGATCATGGGTTTCTTTGATGTTTACAAGAATATCGGCCGGGGGGTGGGGGGAATCCCACCCACTCAACTTTAAACAGGACGCAACAGCAGCACTTACACAGAGAGCAAATGTGTACTGGGTTAACATCACATCGCAAAGACACACCCTCTGACAGTGCAGCACTCCCTCAGCACTGACCCTCCGACAGTGCGGCGCTCCCTCAGCACTGACCCTCCGACAGTGCGGCACTCCCTCAGCACTGACCCTCCGACAGTGCGGCGCTCCCTCAGCACTGACCCTCCGACAGTGCGGCGCTCCCTCAGCACTGACCCTCCGACAGTGCGACTCTCC
>NW_025215325.1:78072-80427 GCF_004010195.1 Chiloscyllium plagiosum
CTGACCCTCCGACAGTGCGGCACTCCCTCAGCACTGACCCTCCGACAGTGCGGGGCTCCCTCAGCACTGACCCTCTGACAGTGTGGCACTCCCTCAGCACTGACCCTCTGATCGTGTGGCACTCCCTCAGCACTGACCCTCCGACTGTGCGACACTTCCTCAGCACTGACCCTCTGACAGTGCGGCACTCCCTCAGCTCTGACCCTCCGACAGTGCGGCACACCCTCAGCACTGACCCTCCGACAGCGCGGCACTCCCTCAGCACTGACCCTCCGACAGTGCGTCATTCCCTCAGCACTGACCCTCTGACAGTGTGGCACTCCCTCAGAAAACACATTTCCACTTGCTTTGTATGATCCACTAATTTAGAAATATCACATCGGCTGCCCAGCTCCGAATCACTGAGATGGTGCCGTAGTGTCGAAGGGGATTGGCACTCCACCAGTCACAGCCTGCCACCTCCCTGCCTCCTGTCTGTGAGACCATCATTAATCCCTGACAGTACGGAACCTCCTCGTCCAAGCGTTTTCTTGTTTTTTCACTCTGTCTTGTGCAGAGCTATGTAAAACGCCATCTGAAAACACAAATATATGACATCCTCTGGCTCTCCTTTGTCAATTTTCTTAGTTAGGACCTCAAAAAACACCCCAACAAGTTTGATGAACACAATTTCTCTTTTTCCTGAAACCATGCCCAGTCAGGTCATTATCAATCATGTGGATTTTTTTCCCATCCTTTACAACAGATTCCAGTAATTCCCCCATTACTGATATAAGGTTAACAGGTCTGTAAGTCCCTGTTTTCCCTCTCATTCCCTTCCTAAATAGTGGGGGCAATATTTACTACCTTCTAATCCATGGTGGCTCAGTGGTTAGCACTGCTGCCTCACAGCACCAGGGTCCCAGGTTCGATTCCAGCCTCCGGTGACTGTCTGTGAGGAGTTTGCACATTCTCCCCGTGTCTGCGTGGGTTTCCTCCGGGTGCTCCAGTTTCCTCCCACAGTCCAAAGATGTGCAGGTCAGGTGAATTGGCCATGCTAAATTGCCCGTAGTGTTAGGTGCATTAATCAGAGGCAAATGGGTCTGGGTGGGTTGCTCTTCGGAGGGTCGGTATGGACTTGTTGGGCGGAAGGGCCTGTTTCCACACTGTAGGGATCTAATCTAATCATTCCAGAATCTATGAAATTTTGACTCATTGACTATGTTATCGTCACCTTTTTCAACATTCTGGGACCTGGAGCATCAGGACCCCAGGATTTATCACGTTTCAGTCCCTATAATCTGTCCAGTGCAATCTCCTTTCTGAAGCTAATATCCGCCTCATTCCCCCAGCTCCTTATGTCTCTGGGAGATATATTTCTGGGAAGTTTCCTGTATCTTCCTCAGTGAAGACAACACAAATCATTTCACTTCTCTGTCATTTCTCTATCCCCCATCCTACCCTCTCCTGACTCCATGGGTAAGGACACACATACATTTTAGTCAGAAATTTCCTTACCTCACACCTACAGAAGATCTTCCAACTCTTCCTTCCCTCACAGTTTCTGGATCCTGCTTTGCTAGATTCCAAAAACTTCCCAATCCTCCAAATTCTATTTCTTTTGATTTAATGAGATACAATCCTTAACTTACTCTGTCATCCACAGGTGACTGTAACTTTTTGAGTTTTTCTGCACCTTGCAATGTTTATTTTCCTCTGACAGTTCCAGTGAGCGGTATTTTTGGAAATATTCTGGGTGCTGCCCGGGAAAGTCAATAAAACACAGCACGGGGCATGGGGCACAGGGCAAGGGGCACGGGGCACGGGGCACGGGGCTGGTTTGAGTGGGATAGGTTACTGAATGATGTGTACTCTGCAGGGATTCCTGACTCAACCATCCCTAAACCAGAGTGACTTCACAACGCAGTGATCCTGTCCTCCCGTGTAAAGCTCCCAGATGGATTATCTTCGATCTGGGGGGACCTGGAGTCAGTGTGTTCTGTCCCTGAAGTGAACCTGAACCCTTTCAGTCCCACATCATCACCCCCACCCAAACTCCGGGAGTCCCCGCCTCACTCCCTCTGTCCCTCACTGGGGGGACCTGGAGTCAGCGTGTTCTGTCCCTGAAGTGAACCTGAACCCTTTCAGTCCCACATCATCACCCCCACCCAAACTCCGGGAGTCCCCGCCTCACTCCCTCTGTCCCTCACTCCCTCTGTCCCTCACACCTTCTATCCCTGAGCCTCACTCCCTCTGTCCCTGTCCCTCGCTCCCTCACTCCCTCTGTCCCAGTCCCTCACTCCCTCTGTTCCAGTCCCTCACTCCCTCTGTCCCTATCCCTCACTCCCTCTGTCCTTGTCCCTCACTCCCTCTGTC
>NW_025215325.1:83142-84242 GCF_004010195.1 Chiloscyllium plagiosum
CTGTCCCTATCCCTCACTCCCTCTGTCCTTGTCCCTCACTCCCTCTGTCCCTGTCCCTCACTCCCTCTGTCCCTGTCCCTCACTCCCTCTTTCCCTCACTCCCCCTGTCCCTGTCCCTCACTCCCTCTGTCCCTCACTCCCTCTGTCCCTATCCCTCACTCCCTTCAGGAGTTCTCCCACTCGATCCCTCCCAGCCCCTCATTCCCTCATTCTCTCTCTCTCTTTCCCTCCCTCCCTCTGTCTCCCTCCCCCTCTCCCCCAGTCCCTCCCTCCCTCCTGTCGCTCTCACTCCGGGATTGGGCCGGCTCCGCTCCGGGACTGATCCCGGGATCTGTTTCTCCGGGACATGGCGTTCGGCAAAACGGGGAAGGATCCGTTCGAGACACGGACCGGGAAACTGATCGGTGAGTGCGGGATCACTCCGGGATCGGGGCTCACTCCGGGATCGGGGCTCACTCCGGGATCGGGGCTCACTCCGGGATCGGGGAATACTCCGGGATCAGGGATCACTCCGGGATCGGGGATCACCCCGGGATCGGGGATCACTCCGGGATCGGGGATTACCCCGGGATCAGGGATGACTCCGGGATCGGGGATAACTCCGGGATCAGGGATCACTCCGGGATGGGGGATTACCCCGGGATCAGGGATCACTCCGGGATCGGGGATTACCCCGGGATCAGGGATAACTCCGGGATCGGGGATAACTCCGGGATCAGGGATCACTCCGGGATCAGGGATGACTCCGGGATCGGGGATAACTCCGGGATCGGGGATCACTCCGGGATCGGGTCGGGGATAACTCCGGGATCGGGGATCACTCCGGGATCGGGGATTACCCCGGGATCAGGGATCACTCCGGGATCAGGGATCACTCCGGGATCGGGGAATACTCCCGGGATCGGGGATAACCCCGGGATCGGGGATCACTCCGGGATCGGGGATTACCCCGGGATCGGGGATCACTCCGGGAACAGGGATGGCCCGCGGAGACACGGACTCACACCCTCCAATCCACCCCCCCCCCACCCGCCACATTGCGGTGACAGGGTCAGTGCTGAGGGAGCGCCGCACTGTCGGAGGGTCAGTGCTGAGGGAGC
>NW_025215325.1:84431-88110 GCF_004010195.1 Chiloscyllium plagiosum
GAGGGTCAGTGCTGAGGGAGTGCCGCACTGTCGGAGGGTCAGTGCTGAGGGAGTGCCGCACTGTCGGAGGGTAAGTGCTGAGGGAGTGCCGCACTGTCGGAGGGTCAGTGCTGAGGGAGTACAGCACTGTCGGAGGGTCAGTACTGAGGGAGTGCTGCACTGTCGGAGGGTCAGTACTGAGGGAGTGCTGCACTGTCAGAGGGTCAGTGCTGAAGGAGTGCCGCACTGTCAGAGGGGAAGTTCAGGGAGGTTGCAGAGTGGAGTGCACGGATTGTGAACTCAGCTCACTGCCTTTATTCCTGATGAAGGGCTTTTGCCCGAAACGTCGATTTCGAAGCTCCCAGGATGCTGCCTGAACTGCTGTGCTCTTCCAGCACCACTGATCCATTAACTGGCGTTTACTGACCCATGTAAGAATCAGACGTCAAACTATTGAGTTAATGAATTAATCAACTGTGTAGGTGGAATCTCCCAACTTAAGGCTGTGTAACCTCAGGCGCTGTTGTGTTGGGGATGATATAGTGAATGGTATTGTTCTGAACACTATCAACAGAATAATTTCATACTGACTCCTTTTATTTCAACAGAAAGATGATGTGTGATTATAATGAATGTGGGATGTCATAAAAACTGCCTGGTTTAAGTTTCTCGCTTTGAGAATACGTGATCAAATGCATTGGCTGTGACCTTTTACTCTGTACAAGATGTCTTGAGACTCTTGGCTTTTTGTCTATATCAGTTATTTTGGAAAGAAACATTTTTGCGATGGTAGGCCTTTGACTTGTACGATTCTTGGTAGCTCGGAGATTAATGCTTGTTCTGATGTGTGTGGCTTTCAGCTTTAAGGGAACTTGATAATGAAGAATATCGGTCAATGCTTCTCATTCTCTTTCTGCACGTCCAAATGCCCGCATGTCAACACCAACATGAAATATAAATGCACGAGGAGTTAGTGAGAAATTAGCCAAACAAAACCAAATGGTAATTCTCAAAAATCCAAATGCAGCTCTCTCCTAAAGCCCCTCAAAGACCCAGTGAAATAACATGGTTTTAGACCTGACTTAACAAATGTTTCATTCCTAAAACTTCCATTTGTACATGAGTGCCCATACCGTGGGGGCAGTGGAGAGACTTTGTGACTCCCAGCCCCATAGGTGTTTTCTGATAGCCATCCTGGACAATCTGCTTCTTGTTCACTCCCCACCCCAGAGCAAATAGTTTCTCAGCATTTCCTCCAGCTCATTTATTTAAACCCCTAAATAGTTATCCTGAACCATTGCAACTCAAGGGAATATTGTTTGAACCTGTTATAATTCTGCTCTTTCTACACTACAGCCACTCTGTGAGCTATAACTCCCCTTCCAGAGGGGCAGTGCTCAGGACAGGTTCTCCAGACGGTGTCTGACCAGAGTTGTGTCAAACATCTTTGCATTTAAATTTCAAATGTCCTCGGGGGTTAAGTTACAAGGGCTTGTTTGTACAAATTAGACCTGTTTTCCCTAGAATTGAGAAGGTTAAAGGGTGATCTGATCAAAGCCTTCAAGATATTAATATGAAAATGTAGGGAAGATAAAGATGAACCATTTCCATTGATGAGGGAATTCTAGGACTAGGGGCACAGTCTGAGGATTCGGGCTGGAACAGTTCAGGAGAGATGTGAGGAAACACTTCTACACACACTGGGTGGGAGAGGGTAGGGACCCTCTCCCACAAACAGCAGTTGATGCTGGGTCCGTTATTAATTTTAAATTGGAGAAGGATGCTTGTTTATCAAGCAAAAGTGTTCAGGGATACAGGCCAAAGGCAGGGATATGGAGTTAGGCCGCAGATTAGCCACGGTCTTGTTGAAAGGTGGAACAGATTGGAGGGGTTGAATGGCCGCCTCCTATTGCTATGTTCCTACAAACATCAACATTTCATTTTGATCATGTTTGTACTCCTTTCCTCTTGCTCACTTTCTGACATCTTGCTGTTATGAAAATATTTAGGTTTCTCTCTGATCCACTGTCAGTTGCTCATCACCTCAGCCTCAGCCGATGGTGAACTCTGCCAGTGGGATCCCCCCCCCGTCCCCATTCAGTCAGCCACATGGTATCAGCTTCTTCTCACAGTGTCGTCCTGAACTGGGACGCACCAATCTCCACTCTCTCACTCTGGACATTACTGCAGTAAATCATGGGAACACAGCTTTAGTTAAACATCCCCTCCTGTCCTAGTATCACTCTACTAACTGAGAATTAGAACAGCATTGAGATTTCATTCATGATTCATTCGATAACACTCATGAGTGACAGTGTTCATTAGAAGGTGGGGCCGATCAGTTCTTGGGGCCTTGGCAGTGCAGTGGTAGTGTCCCTCCCTCTGACCCAGGAGGTCCAGGATCAAGTCGCATCTGTACCAGAGTCTCTGTCATAAACTCTCAGATTGGGTCGAACAGGAAAATGTCTTTGGAGTTGATTGTTTTTGACCTGATGTTCTCAGCAACAATTGCTCAGGAGAGGGGTAGCTCCGTCGGAGGTGACAGAGTTCAGCGTTTAAAGTACACCTGCTCTGGGTTTACAGCAATTCCTGTTCTTGGTTTCGATTCTGAAAGCTCATTGCTTCCCTTTGTTGCCAATGAAACTCCGAGGGCATGTTTAACCAGCACCTCGGATTCCAGGGATTATTCACATTTGTGAACTACATAAATGACAGGTTGTGACAACATGGGGTTAGATACAGAGTAAAGCTCCCTCTACACTGTCCCCATCAAACACTCCCAGGACAGGGACAGCACGGGGTTAGATACAGAGTAAAGGATCCTCTATTCTCTCTCACTAAACATCCCTAAGGTATAGCAACCTCTACACTGGGTGTAGGTTTACTCACTGAGCTGGAAGGATCGTTTTCAGACGTTTTGTCACCAAACAAGGTAACATCTTCAGTGAGTCTCCAGATGAAGCACTGTTGGTTTAGCCCACTTTCTGTTTATATGTTTGGCTATCCTTGGGTTGGTGATGTCAGGTCCTGTGGTGACATCATTTTCTATGGTAATGTAATTTCCGGTTTACTTTTCCGGGGGTGGTAGATGGGGTCTAACTCGATGTGTTTGTTGATAGAGTTCTGGTTGGATTGCCATGTTTCTAGGAATTCTCATGCGTGTCTCTGGCTTGTCCTAGGATGGATGTGTTGTCCCAGTCGAAGTGGTGTCCTTCCTCATCCGTATGTAAGGATACTAGTGAGAGAGGGTCATGTCTTTTTGTGGCTAGTTGATGTTCATGTATCCTGGTGGCTAGTTTTTCCTAAAGATGTTACCTAGTACAGTGACGAAATGTCTGAAAATGAACCTTCCAGCTCAGCAAGTAAACCGACATCCAGACCATCAACTTACAAGTCTTCTCAAAACTCACTAACCTCTACACTGTGCCCTGTGAGGGTATGATGACATGTTTTGAAACAAGACTGATTTAATGATGCATTTTTCAGAACCTTTGGAATGTGCTAAATTGTAAAACGGCCAATAAAGTAGTTTTATTGAAATGTTGACATGGTTCTCAGAAAGGCGCAGCAATCTCTTTCAAAAGCAGGGTGATGCTGACCAGATGATCTGACACACAGATACTGAGGAGCAAATAGAGACAGGAACTGCCCCTCACCACTCCCCCAATCACCCCATCACCCCTTCCCCCCTATCCCCCCC
>NW_025215325.1:90624-92531 GCF_004010195.1 Chiloscyllium plagiosum
GCACAGTCGGAGGGTCAGTCCTGAGGGAGTGCCGCACTGTCAGAGGGACAGTGCTGAGGGTGTGCCGCACTGTGGGAGGGTCAGTACTGAGGGAGTGCCACACTGTCGGAGGGTCAGTGCTGAGTGAGCGCCGCATTGTCGGAGGGTCAGTGCTGAGGGAGCGCCGCACTGTCGGAGGGTCAGTGCTGAGGGAGTGCTGCACTGTGGGAGGGTCAGTACTGAGGGAGTGCCGCACTGTCAGAGGGTCAGTACTGAGTGAGCGCCGCATTGTCGGTGGGTCAGTGTTGAGGGAGTGCCGCACTGTCAGAGGGTCAGTACTGAGTGAGCGCCGCATTGTCGGAGGGTCAGTGCTGAGGGAGTGCCGCACAGTCGGAGGGTCAGTCCTGAGGGAGTGCCGCACTGTCAGAGGGACAGTGCTGAGGGTGTGCCGCACTGTGGGAGGGTCAGTACTGAGGGAGTGCCGCACTGTCGGAGGGTCAGTGCTGAGGGAGCGCCGCACTGTCAGAGGGTCTGTACTGAGGGAGTGCTGCACTGCGGGAGGGTCAGTGCTGTGGGAGTGTTGCACTGTCAGAGGATCTGTGCTGAGGGAGTGCCGCACTTTCGGAGGGTCAGTGCTGAGGGAATGAGCACTGTCGGAGGTGCTGTCATCTTGCAGAAAGGTTAAACCAAATCTCCCTCTCTATGACCGAAAAGATCCCTCGGTTACTCACGGTGAAGATTTGGAAGAGTTGTGTTCAACCCTTACCCCTTGATCAGTTTTGCTTTAAACCTCTTACCTGGACCTTTCTGTGTTTCATTAAAACTGCCCCATATGTTCTCTGTAACATTTTAGGATATACTGAAGATGTGAAAGGTGACTTTGTTAAGTTGGGAAGCCTGGGATCCAGACTGGATCTGCAGGTTATTCAGAATACCTAATTAGCATTCATTACTGATGGGGAGAGGGAAAAGAGATCCCCTGTCAAGTTTCTGCTCAGATCAGCTATTCACTTAATCCTAATCCATGTGGTTCCAAGAATTTACTGGATTCTCCTGTGAAGCCGATAAAGGTATTGTTCTGCTCTGTCCGGTGTGGAAGGTGTCGTGTGAGTTTCAGTGCTGCTGTGATGCCAGGAACATAAGATATGGGGGAGCTGGTGTTGGACTGGGGTGGACAAAGTTAAAAATCCCACAACACCAGTTTATAGTCCAACAGGTTTATTTGGAAGCACTAGCTTTCAAAGTGCTTCTCCTTTATAAATACCTGATGAAGGAGCAGCGTTTGGTCAGGAACATAGACTGTGCATCCCAAAGACGGGCAGATGAGAGCAAACCTGAGTCTCTCCGCCTGTTCACGATGAGCGAAATACTGTCTGTACCCAAGCAGCATGCACTGGCAAAACATAGAACATAGAAAAGTACAGGACAAGAACAGGCCCTTTGGCCCACGATGTTGTGCCGAGGTTTAATCCTAATATAAAATATAGTACCTTAACCTACGCACCCCTCCATTCACTGCTGTCCATGTGCATGTCCAGCAGTCGCTTAAATGTCCCCAATGACTCTGCTTCCACCACTACAGCTGGCAACGCGTTCCATGCATTCACAACTCTCTGCGTAAAGAACCTACCTCTGACGTCTCCTCTATATCTTCCTCCTAATATCGTTAAACTGTGACTCCTCGTACCAGTCCATCCTGCCCTGGGGAAAAGTCTCTGGCTATTGACTCTATCTATTCCACTCATTATTTTGTACACCTCGATCAGGTCTCCTCTCTTCCTCCTTCTCAACTTATTCAATCTTTCTTCATAAGGCAAGCCCTCCAGTCCAGGCAGCATCCTGGTAAACCTTCTTTGCACCCTCTCCAAAACCTCTGTATCTTTCCTATAGTAGGGCGACCAGAACTGGACACAATATTCCAAGTGTGG
>NW_025215325.1:92662-96377 GCF_004010195.1 Chiloscyllium plagiosum
CCTCAACCTCCTCATCCAAGTCATTTATAAAAACTACAAAGAGCAGAGGCCCAAGAACAGAACCCTGCGGGAAGCAACTCACCACTGACCTCCAGGCAGAATACTTTCCATCTACAACCGCTCTCTGTCTTCTGTCAGCCAGCCAATTCTGAATCCAGATAGCCAAATCTCCCTGTATCCCATACCTCCTGACTTTATGAATGAGTCTACCATGGGGAACCCTATCAAGTGCCTCGCTGATGTCCATAAACACCATGTCCACTGCTCGACCTTCATCGACCTGTCTCGTCACCTCCTCGAAGAACTCAATAAGATTTGTGAGGCATGACCTGCCCCTCACAAAGCCATGCTGACTGCCTTTAATCACACTATACTTTGCCAAATAGTTATAGATCCTATCCCTCAGGATTCTTTCTAAAACTTTGCTGACCACAGACATACGACTGACTGGTCTGTAATCGCCAGGGATTTCCCTATTCCCCTTCTTCAAAAGAGGAACAACATTCACTTCCCTCCAGTCCTCCGGTACGACTCCTGTGGAGAGTGAGGAAGCAAAGATCTTCCCCAGCGGCTTAGCAACCTCCTTTCTCCCTTCCCGGATCAGCCTGGGATAAATCTGGTCTGGCCCTGGGGACTTATCAATCTTAATATTTGCCAAAATTTCCAGCACACCAACTTCATCAATCTGGTCAAGCCTGTATCCCAGCTCCTCAAAGTTCTCATTCACAACAAGGTCCCTGCCCTGAGAGAAAACTGAAGCAAAATATTCATTTAGGGCTTCCCCGATCTGCTCAGACTCCACGCACAAGGTCCCTCCGCTATCCCTCATCGGCCCTACCTTCTCCCTGATCATTCTCTTATTCCTCACCTATGAGTAAAATGCCTTCGGGTTCTCCCTAATCCTATTTGCCAAGCCTAATATTACAGGGGATTCCACAATCCCACAGTGGTTGCTTGATAATCCGGAGAGTTACACTCAAAACCAGTTTTGGTTTGTCAGGAGAGCTCACAGCTTAACACGTGCTTGCTTACTGGAAACTACGTTTGTTAATACACAGAGTCCCACTCTTTGAAGGCAGAATGACCCTGAACATGCAGTGCAACTGGTTCAACTCACACTGTTCCAAAGATCATTTCTCAGGGTAATGCCAATCAGGCGTCAACAACTTGGGAAATAAAACCGTCTGGTTTGTTTTGATTGAAGCACAACTTTTGAGAGGTGTTCTCAGAACAATGCCACGTTGCATTTATGTGGCACCTTTAATTAGAAAAACAAGGGGGGAGGATCAGAGGAACAATTATCAACAGATCCAGTGAAGCAAGAGATGGCTTAATAACTTCTTGAAAGACCAGGGGAACAAAAACTGTCTTGGTCCCTCAGAGAGTTGAGAAAATTGAGAGGTGAGAGGAAGGGTGGAGCTTTAAAACAATCAGAGAGGAAGAATGCTGTGTAGATTAGTGGAACAGAAAGTGGACATGTCCCCACAACCTGATGGTCTACATGCTAGGGTCTTAAAGGAAGTGGCTACACAGATAGTGAATGCTTTGGTTCTGATATTCCCAAATTCCCTTGGTTTTGGAAAGATCCCAGTGGATAGGGAAAGCACAAATCCCACACTTGGAGACAGTAAGGACTGCAGATGCAGAAGTCAGAGTCAGTAGATGTGAGGCTGGGAGAGCACAGCAGGTCAGACAGCAACCGAGGAACTGACAAAGGCCTTGGGTCGAAACGTTGACTTTCCTGCTCCTCGGATGCTGTCTGACCTGCTGGGCTCTCCCAGCCTCACATCTACTGACTCCCACACATCCATCTAATGGAAAGCAAGCAACTGTAAGCGAGCTAGCCTAATGTCTGTCCCTGGGACATGCATGAAATGAGGGGGTGTGGAAAATCATGATTTTGTGTAAAAGGGAATAATGTTATAGAGTCATAGGGATGTACAGCACGGAAACAGACCCTTCGGTCCAACCTGTCCATGCCAACCAGGTATCCCAACCCAATCTAGTCCCACCTACCAGCACCCGGCCCATATCCCCCCAAACCCTTCCTATTCATATACCCATCCAAATGCCTCTTAAATGTTGTAATTGTACCAGCCTCCACCACTTCCTCTGGCAGCTCATTCCATACACGTACCACCCTCTGCGTAAACAGCCCCAGCCTGTTCAGCCTCTCCCTGTAGCTCAGATCCTCCAACTCTGGCAACATCCTTGTAAATCATTTCTGAACCCTTTCAAGTTTCACAACATCTTTCCGATAGGAAGGAGACCAGAATTGCATGCAATATTCCAACATGGCTGAACCAATGTCCTGTACAGCCGCAACATGACCTCCCAACTCCTGTACTCAATACTCTGACCAATAAAGGAAAGCATAGCAATTGCCTTCTTCACTAGCAACACTCCCTAGGACCTTACCATTAAGTGTATAAGTCCTGCTAAGATTTGCTTTCTCAAAATGCAGCATCTCACATTTATCTGAATTAAACTCCATCTGCCACTTCTCAGCCCATTGGCCCATCTGGTCAAGATCCCGTTGTAATCTGAGGTAACCCTCTTCGCTGTCCACTACGCCTCTAATTTTGGTGTCATCTGCAAACTTACTGACTGTACCTCTTATGCTCGCATCCAAATCATTTATGTAAATGACAAAAAGTAGAGGGCCCAGCACTGATCCTTGTGGCACTCCACTGGTCACAGGCCTCCAGTCTGAGAAACAACCCTCTTCCACCACCCTGAGCCAGTTCTGTATCCAAATGGCTAGTTTTTTAGATTAGATTACTTCCAGTGTGGAAACAGGCCCTTCAGTCCAACAAGTCCACACCGACCCGCCGAAGCGCAACCCACCCAGACTCATTCCCCTACGTTTACCCCTTCACCTGACACTATGGGCAATTTAGCGTAGCCAATTCACCTAACCTGCACATTTTTGGATTGTGGGAAGAAACCGGAGCACCCGGAGGAAACCCACGCAGACACGGAGAGAATGTGCAAACTCCACATTGAGAGTTGCCTGAGGAGGGAATTGAACTCGGGTCTCTGGCGCTGTGAGGCAACAGTGCTAACCACTGTGCCACAGGGCTAGTTCTCCCTGTATTCTATGAGATCTAGCCTTGCTAATCAGTCTCCCGTGGGGAACCTTGTCGAACGCCTTACTGAAGTCCATATAGATCACATCTACCGCTCTGCCCTCATCAATCCTCTTTGTTACTTCTTCAAAAAACTCAATTGAGTTAGTGAGACATGATTTCCCACGCACAAAGTGTTGAACAAGTTTATTTGAATTTATTAAGAATGTAAGGTGGGGGGAGAGATAAAGAGTGACCATCTAATGTAATGCGTTTGGATTTCCAACAGGAATTTGATCAGATGTCACTCAAACGATTACTGCTTCCAGCATTGAGAGCTCATCTTTAGATACTGTCAGGAGGGCACCCTTCCTCCCAGCATTCACTCTGTCAGGCCCCCTCAGAGTTTATGTTTCAACCCCCATTCTTCTGGACTCTGACATGTTAGAGGAAGAGAAAGTCAGTATAGGAGTAGACTTTTAGGCCATTCTGTTTTCTTATTCATTTATCCATGAGGACATGGCTGGCTTGGCCAGTATTTATTGCCCATCTCAGAGGGCAGGTAAGGGTCAACTACACTGGGGAGAAAGTGAGGACTGCAGATGCGGGAGATCAGAGTCGAGAGTGTGGTGCTGGAAAAGCACAGC
>NW_025215326.1:0-14373 GCF_004010195.1 Chiloscyllium plagiosum
ATGCTGCCTGAATTGCTGTGCTCTTCCAGCACCGCTGCCTGAAAGGTGCTGCCTGAAAGGTGCTGCCTGAAAGGTGCTGCCTGAAAGGTGCTGCCTGAAAGGTGCTGTCTGAAGGGACTGCCTGAAAGGTGCTGCCTGAAAGGTGCTGCCTGAAAGGTGCTGCCTGAAAGGTGCTGCCTGAAAGGTGCTGCCTGAAAGGTGCTGCCTGAAAGGTGCTGCCTGAAAGGTGCTGCCTGAAAGGTGCTGCCTGAAAGGTGCTGCCTGAAAGGTGCTGCCTGAAAGGTGCTGTCTGAAAGGTGCTGTCTGAAAGGTGCGGCCTGAAAGGTGCTATCTTAACGTTACTGTCTGAAAGGTGCTGTCTGAAAGGTGCTGTCTGAAAGGTACTGCCTGAAAGGTGCGGTCTGAAAGGTGCGGTCTGAAAGGTGCTGCCTGAAAGGTGCTGCCTGAAAAGTGCGGCCTGAAAGGTGCGGCCTGAAAGGTGCGGCCTGAAAGGTGCTGTCTGAAAGGTGCTGTCTGAAAGGTGCGGTCTGAAAGGTGCTGTCTGAAAGGTGCTATCTTAACGTTACTGTCTGAAAGGTGCTGCCTGAAAGGTGCGGCCTGAAAGGTGCGGCCTGAAAGGTGCTGTCTGAAAATGCGGCCTGAAAGGTGCTATCTTAACGTTACTGTCTGAAAGGTGCTGCCTGAAAGGTGCTGCCTGAAAGGTACTGTCTGAAAGGAGCTGCCTGAAATGTGCTATCTTAACGTTACTGTCTGAAAGTTACTGTCTGCAAGGTATTGCCTGAAAGATGCTGCCTGAAAGGTACTGCCTGCAAGGTGCTGTCTGAAAGGTGCTGTCTGCAAGGTGCTGTCTGCAAGGTGCTGTCTGCAAAGTGCTGTCTGCAAGGTGCTGTCTGCAAGGTGCTGCCTGAAAGGTACTGCCTGAAAGGTACTGTCTGCAAGGTGCTGTCTGCAAGGTGCTGCCTGAAAGGTGCTGCCTGAAAGGTACTGCCTGAAAGGTGCTGTCTGCAAGGTGCTGTCTGCAAGGTGCTGTCTGCAAGGTGCTGCCTGAAAGGTACTGCCTGAAAGGTACTGCCTGAAAGGTACTGTCTGAAAGGTACTGCCTGAAAGGTACTGCCTGAAAGGTGCTGCCTGAAAGGTGCTGTCTGAAAGGTACTGTCTGAAAGGAGCTGCCTGAAATGTGCTATCTTAACGTTGCTGTCTGCAAGGTGCTGTCTGCAAGGTGCTGTCTGCAAGGTGCTGTCTGCAAGGTGCTGTCTGAAAGGTGTAGCCTGAAAGGCACTGTCTGAAAGTTACTGTGTGAAATGTGCTGTTTGAAAGGTACTGTCGGAAAGGTGCTGTCTGAAAGGTACTACCTGATACGTACTGCCTGAAAGGTGTTGTCTGAAAGGTGCTGTCAGAAAGGTGGTGTCTGTAAGGTGCTGTCTGAAGGGACTGTCAGAAAGCTGCTGTCTGAAAGGTACTCTCTGAAAGGTACTCTCTGAAAGGTGCTGTCTGAAAGGTGCTGTCTGAAAGGTGCTGTCTGAAAGGTGCTGTCTGAAAGGTGCTGTCTGAAAGATACTCTGTGAAAGGTACTGCCTGAAATGTACTCTCTGAAATGTACTCTCTGAAAGGTGCTGCCTGAAAGTTACTGTCTGAAAGGTGCTGTTTGAAAGGTGCTGTCTGATAGGTGCTGTGTGAAAGGTACTGCCGGAAAGGTGCTATCTTAAAGGTGCTATCTTAAAGGTGCTATCTTAAAGGTGCTATCTTAAAGGTGCTATCTTAAAGGTGCAGTCTGAAAGGTGCAGTCTGAAAGGTGCTGATTGAAAGTTACTGCCTGGAAGGTACTGCCTGAAATGTACTGCCTGAAATGTACTGCCTGCAAGGTGCTGTCTGCAAGGTGCTGTCTGCAAGGTGCTGTCTGCAAGGAGCTGTCTGCAAGGAGCTGTCTGCAAGGAGCTGTCTGCAAGGTACTGCCTGGAAGATACTGTCTGAAAGGTACTTTCTGAAATGTGCTGTCTGAAATGTACTGTCTGCAAGGTGCTGCCTGCAATATTTCAATGCAAGGGGCCTAACAGGGAAGGCAGATGAACTCAGGGCATGGTTAGGAACATGGGACTGGGATATCATTACACCCGTGCTGAGGGAGGATATTCCCAGAAATACGTCCAGGGAAGTTATTTGCATGGAACTGAGAAATAAGAAAGGGATGATCACCTTATTAGGATTGTATTATAGACCCCCCCAATAGTCAGCAGTAAATTGTTATCAGTTATCTGTCAGAATAATAAGATGGTTATGGTAGGGGTTTTTAACTTTCCAAACATAGACTGGGACTGCCATAGTATTAAGGGTTTAGATGGAGAGGAATTTGTTAAGTGTGTACCAGAAAATTTTCTGATTCAGTATGTGGATGTACCTACTAGAGAAGGTGCAAAACTTAATCTACTCTTGGGAAATAAGGCAGGGCAGGTGACTGAGGTGTCAGTGGGAAAGCATTTTGGGGCCAGTGACCATAATTTTATTAGTTGTAAAATAGTGATGGAAAAGGATAGACCAGATCTAAAAGTTGAAGTTCTAAATCGGAGAAAGGCCAATTTTGACGGTATTAGGCAAGAACTTTCAAAAGCTGATTGGGGGCAGATGTTCACAGGTAAAGGGACAGCTGGAAAATGGGAAGCCTTCAGAAATGAGATAACAAGAATCCAGAGAAAGTATATTCCTGTCAGGGTGAAAGGAAAGGCTTGTAGGTATGGGAATGCTGGATGACTAGAGAAATTGAGGGTTTGGTTAAGAAAAATAAGGATGCATATGTTAGGTATAGATCGAGTGAATCCTTAGAAGAATATAATGGCAGGATGAGAATACTTAAGAGGGAAATCAGGAGGGCAAAAAGGGGATATGAGATAGCTTTGGCAAATAGAGTTAAAGAGAATCGAAAGGGTTTTTACAAATACATTAAGGACAAAAGGGTAACTAGGGAGAGAATAGGGCACCTCAAAGGTCAGCAAGGCGGCCTTTGTGTGGAGCTGCATGGATGAGTTGGACTCAAGGGTCTATTTTCGTGCTGTACATCTCTATGACCATGACTCTATGAGGCTTTGATGAGAAAGTAAGGATGTTAAATGGTCACTCAGGTTCAAAGAGTTCCATCCCTGCTCCTATTTCTTATGTTCTTCTGTACACTCAGAACAAAACATATCACCATAGCAACCGTCAGAGCCTTGCTCCAGATTGGAGAATTTTTTTAAACTGGCAGTAACAAATGCACTGAAATGGAAGAAATAGAGTGCCAATCCATGAGCATTGAAGAAGTCTATTCTTCAGTCATTGTCCCAGAGGAGTGCTTCAATTTTAAGATGACTACAAATTAGTGACCACTTAAAAGCTGCTTGCTTCTTCTCTGCAATATCTGGAAGTGCTTCTGTCATTCATTGATGCTTATAGTTTTTGAGAATAGAAAGATAAGTCCACTAAATGGTTTTATAGTGGGAGTGGGTCAACCACAAGTGAGTCTTAGCAAGAAGAGGCTTTGTATTGCTGAAATGTAGTTTACATCATTACACATGTCTGGTAGATTTTGCCATGTTTTTTTTTCCCTTTATTCATTGAATGAGGGTATCACTTGCCAGGAACAATTATCACCCAAGATGCTGCTTAGAGCCAACCACATTGCTGTGGGTATGGAGTCACATTTATGCCAGACCAGGTAGGCATGACAGTCTTTCCATCTATTGACATTGGATTCATGATCATCACTAGACCCATAATTGCAGTATTTTTAAAATAATTAAATTCAAATTCCATCATCTGCCATAGGGGGATTTGAACCTGAGTCCAGTGATAACACCACTAAGCCATCATCTTCCCCTGTGAGTGAAGGAGAACCCTAAATGTATGTCTGCACTGCACTATGAGCTCCTCATAGACTCTGGCTTATCCCTACCAAAACCAATAAGACATAATCAAATTGGGAGGAGCTTAACACAGCCTACAACAATAACTCTTACAGAAACATTGTATTGTACGACAACATCCAGAGAAAAATCTCTGCTGGCATGAAAGTTTTGTATTCAAGGGATTGCAAGGACTCTGACAGGCATGAGCCAGCCCATATAAACTTGTGTTAATATATCAGCTTTGCATCTAGCATTGGGGGAAGAGAGATGAGTACTTGTTCCTAGTTCTGTGAACAAATCTAAATCGTGCATGAGCTCAAGATGCTGTTTAAATTCAATATCAGTTTTCTAACACCTACTAAATGATTGTTTCTTCACAAATGCACAGCTTATATTTTGAGTTCATCTGGGCAAGATATCTGGTTAATATGGTAAGTTATGTGTGAATTGAAGTGTGTTTCACCCAATTAGAGAAACCACATCACATTGTGACATTAGACCCTACTCTGTATTGAACAGTGATAAACCATATGACTGCCTCTGCTCAGCAGGAGCTGGAGAAATTCACTGCTTTTCTTCTAATTAAGAAATCTGAAGTTAGACTGACAATGGTCTGAAAATCAATATATTTTGCTTAATGTACTTAGAAGGAGAAATTTGATATAAAGTGAAATTTTATGATCAATCAATTAATCTCATTACTAAAACTTGCTCTTTGTAAGTTTTCTCCCAGAGCAGTGATGAACAAATCAGAACAGACTAATGTCTTAGGACATGTTGCAATTAAAATGATCACTCACACAAAGACAAAGGCCATTTGGTCCATCACAGTATTTCCAGCATTAGGAAAAGTTCTTCTAATTTGACCCAATTTTATGTTCATTCACTGCAGCCTTGGAAATACTTATATTTTGAAGGTTTATTTGATTTCCTAATTGATTCCTCTTCCACTGTCCTTTCAGTTAATTACATCTGAGATCATAAGATCCCACTGACTGTAAGAAATTCTGCTCATCTTGACTCAGAATTCCTTTGTCAATTATCAAAAGTGTCTCCTTTGGTCACTGACCATCCCTGCCAGAATATTTTCTCCCTTTTAATTCTTGTTAAATCCCTCGATATTTTGAAACTCTCTGTGAAATCTCCCCGTAGCCACCTCCAGGTCTGAAGAAATAAATCTAGTTTTTTTTAATCTCTCCATTTAAAGACATTTTGTGGCTGTGTAGCCATTCTAATAAATCTTCTTTGCAATCTCGTCAAGGCATTGATATCCTTCTTAAAGTGTTCTGGCCAGAACTGGACATCAGATATCAGCTAAACCTCGGATACATAAAGATTTAGCGCAACGTCCCTGTCTTATGAGGAGAGAATTAACTGTTCAGGTCTTTACTGACTAGAGGTTTAGGACAGCAAGAAGTGATCTAATATTGAGCAATATAAGATGCTAAAGGGGACCGACAAAGTAAATGTAGAGAGGATGTTTCCCCTTGTGGAACAACCTACATCACAGTTTTCAAGTAAGCGGTGACAGGGATGAGGAGAAATTACATCTCTCAAAGTGTTGTGAATCTGTGGAATTCACTCGCTCAGAGGACAGTGGATTCCAGGACATTGAAGAAATGTAAGGAATAGATAGGCAGATGTTTAATTAATAATGGGGTCGAAGGATTATGGAGAGTGAGCAGGAAAGTAGAATTGAGACTGAAGTGAGATCAGCCATGATCGTATCCAATAACAGAGCAGGCTCAATGGTTCTAATGTTCTGATGTTTTGCCTTACTTGTACATGATAGATCTATTTAAAAAGCCAGGGATTCAATATGCCTTTAGACCAGATTTTTTATCTAGTCCTGTTAACTTCAATGTGTTCAATACACTTTGTTTAACCAGTAGCTTTGTGTGCACCATTTTTCATGTTTATAGTTTATTTATACAGAGCACTCAGCTGTAGAAATGAAGTTCAAATCTTTCCAATAAACTGATCTGATGAGCTTTAAAACTATCATCATATCAGTGACATTTGACTTCAGCAGATGTGAATGTCCGATAAAATTTGAATCAACTTTAATAAGACTAACTCACACTTAACAAATTACAAAATGAATTTCAGTCTTTGACTAGCGTTCATGGTTGACAAACCAATGCATATAGATAAGCATGTAGCCAGGCTCCATGACTATAATGTCAACAAGATCAGTGAATAATGTTCAATTTGTTTTTATCAAATTTGCTAATCATTTGTAAATCAGAACTGAATGGTGAGAGTTTGCCACACTATTAAGGACAAATGCCAAACTCAAATCAAATCACAAGGTGACTCTAATATTGGAGGCTCTGTCAACAGAGCTTAGATTAGATTAGATTAGATTACCTACAGTATGGAAACAGGTCCTTCGACCGAACATGTCCACACTGACTCTCCAAGGAGTAACCCATCCAGACCCATTCCCCTACATTTATCCATGACTATGGGCAATTTAGCATGGCCAAATCACCTAACCTGCACACCTTTGGACTGTGGGAGGAAACTGGAGCACCCAGAGGAAACCCACACAGACACGGGGAGAATGTACAAACACCACACAGACAGTCACCTGAGCTTGTGTTCAAACTTCTGCCTTTTCACTTTAGATGTGATTATTATGTCAAGACATGGTCTGAATAAAAATTTAGCCAAAAAAAAGTAAAATCCATACAGAACATCATTTTTCCACTGTGAAATATCAAAGAAAACTTCACATCAAGCATTTGTTGATAAAATGCAATTGACAAATTCTGGTGCCTTTTCTGTCTGAAGGTAGTTTCCATGCATTAACTGGAAGCTGACAATTTTGTTTGATATCACATATATTTTATTGGTATTTCCATTTCTCCCTCCCCTTATCAGTCTCATCTTTAACTTTGAGCCATTTTGCTTGCACAGGAAAGATGTTTGGAACAAACAGAGGGAATGCTGGAGAAACTCAACAGGTCTGGCAGTATCTGTGGAAACAGAAACAGAGTGAATGTTTTGAGTCTGGTATGACTCTTCTTCAGAACTGGTAATTGTGAGTTCTAGCCCATTGCTATCTCTATGAAATATTTTTTCTGTGCTTTCCATCGACAATGGACATTGAATTGTGTCAGTCTTTGAAGTGTCCAATGATAACTAACTCCAATTCTGCCTCATGTGGACGGAAAATCATTTGCTGTAGCAAGCCTGGATATCTCGATAAAGTTCCTATCACCCTGTCTTTTGTAACAGTCTCAATCAGAATGTAGCTATCACATGCCCCAACACATCTTGACTAAATGCTCAACTGGAAGCAACAAAGAACTATTTTCTCATCTACAATGTCAAATGCAATGGTTTAAAACAACCCACTGATAATTTTGGGGAAGTGATTGGATTAAGTTTTGTCATTTATTGGGTGAGAAATGAGCAGTGATGGCATGGATTTTAAGCACAGTGACCCACACCCTAATTTCCTCTCAAACTATGCTAACAACCAAACTAGCAGACAGGTCCTTTTCAAAACTACCAAAAATCTAAGTTGGGTGTGGAGTGTAGGTGATTTCAAAAATGAAATACTTTTCCTTCTCTTTCCTTTATTGTCCAGTCTCATGCTATATCCCCACACCTGTCTGCCAACTCTGCCCAGCAATCCTGCCCTTCTACATACATACCCTCACTCCAATCCAAAAGCTCCTCTGTGGCCATGTGATTGGCTGGGAGCAACATGAAATCCAATATCAAAAAGAGAAACGTGCTCTGGACAATTCCTCTCAGTCACACTGGTGAAGTACTATGTGTAAAACTACTTAACTTCTCGCTGAAGTGATTGATACCACAGTCAAGGACCAGTCCAGTTCCCTTTTGATGTTATGGGTCAGCACCAACCAGCCATATTTTCTTTCAATGTATATTCAGAGAATGATAATTCTTTGAGAAATTGAAAGTTATCTCACACCCAGTCTCTTCCTTGTCTTCCCTAGTTGAAACTCAGGTCTCCAGTCGTCTCTTGTCTGTTAAATTATAACAGTGCATGAACAGGTGCATCTTACAGGGGCATCTTTCAATTCTCTAATGATTTTATACACTTCTGGAAAACATGGCTTTGGAGTCTGCACTGCTGTAAATTAAACAGACCATAACCTTTGTACCAATAGAAGTAATTCTAGTGCGTTAAGCTAGGAGCCATTCTTCAAGCGTTTCTGTCAACTTTTTTGATGGCCATAGTATTACCCTCTTAATCACAGTGTACCAGGTACTGCCTGACTGGCAGCCTGTACAGTAAGAAATGGAGCCTTTTTAAATATTGAATCATTCATTCTATTCGTAAAACTACAACAAACATCAGTAATCTGTGTACAAGACATTAATATCTCTTTTCTCTCTTCATCTCATTTGTTCTTGTTCCAGCTGTAAATGCTTCAGCTATTGTCTTGACAGGTACTTCTGTGCCTGAGTGAGGGACAGCTGCACTGCCAGAGGTGCCAACTTTTGAATGAAGCATTAAGCAGATGTACTGCCTGATCCCCTATCTGATCAGGGGTGTGTCAAAGTCCCATGGCACAATTGAAATAAAAACACAAGGATTCTTTATGCACCAGAATCACTCATCAAAATCATTAAAACCGTTTAATTGAAAATTTCTATGAACAACCTTGTTGTATGCAATAATTAATTGTCACTCTTCAGGTTGTGAAAAGGATTTAGCACTCTGGATCAACCTTATGATGAAGTCATAGAGCAGCTCCTCATTCGACATAAACAGGACATTGTGGGTGGAGTTAATTAAATTGATGGAGGTGTATCTGAGATTGATCGAGAGAAGGACATGTAGAAAATAGTCTTTCAATAATGTCACAGTAAAGTTGGTACTTTTGATTATCATGTATATTAATAATTAGTATTAATATACATTATTAAATCTCAATGCAAAGAAGCCGAAGATGATAAGGTGGTTCTTTACCTTCAGCCAGTCTGCCTGGAACCCAAACTCTTAGATACAGTACAATCCTGACTGCACTCGTAAACAAGTTTCATTAGCTGTGAGCTGTCTTTAAATGACCTAACACAACAAAAACACAACATTAAATGCAAGCTTTTTCTGTTGCTGTGGCTATTTAAAGAGGAGCAGCTGGAATTTAAACATAAGTTCACAGAAACTGCATTGAAAGGTAGTACTGGTTCAAACTGAATGTCAAGGAGTGACTTCACATTGCTTTTGCAATAAACTCAGAAATTATGCTTCACCTACACATTCTGTACCAACAGAAGGAGGCCAGAATTGCATGCAATATTCCAAAAGTGGCCTAACCAATGTCCTGTACAGCCGTAACATGACCTCCCAACTGCTGTACTCAACACGGTGACCACTTGTTGGATGTTTTATTGCATTTCCCAGTTGGCTATTCGCTTTGCTATGTGCTTTCAGTCAAGCCTGTGGGTGTGGTTAGAGGAACTGAAAGCAAGCTTGAAATCATGATTCTACAAACGTTTTAAACATATTATAATGATGCTCCTGCCCACATACAGACTGGCAGACTTATCTCTGACTTTGTCCAAGATATAAATCTGAATACCTGGCTCAGTCGTTGCAGTATTAATTGGGATATAGAGCAAGACATTTGTCTGGGTGCTACTGGATAGCACACTTGTGTTGTACTCATTCAGTTGTGTTTTCAAAACAAAATAGTTAACCTACTTATAATAAACAGATTAATTGGTGCATTTAAAAAAAAGCAAAGGAATTTCAACCCTTGGGCAGCAGATGTGACTTGATAAGTTCAATAATGGCTTATGTTTAACCACGCTAACCTACATTAACTGGAACAGTTATTCTTGTTATGTCAAACAAACCACAGAGAATGCTGCAAAAACTCAGCAGGTCTGACAGTGTTGGTGGAGAGATATAATGGTTTCAAAACCATTTTCAGTTACTCCTGGCCCTCATTATCAACTATTTAGGCCGGCACAGTCGCTCAGTGGGTGGCACGGTGGTTAGCACGGTGACTAGGTGGTTAGCACGGTCGCTCAGTGGGGCAGCACGGTGACTCAGTGGGTGGCTCAGTAGTCGGCACAGTGGCTCAGTGGGTGGCTCATGGGCGGCACAGTGGCTCAGTGGGTGGCTCATGGGCAGCACGGTGGCTCAGTGGGCAGCATGGGGGCTCAGTGGGCGGCATGGTGGCTCAGTGGGTCACACGGTCGCTGAAAGGAGCAGCACGGGGGCTCAGTGGGCAGCACGGTGGCTCAGTGGGTGGCACAGTGATTCAGTGGGTGGCACAGTGGGCAGCACGGTGGCTCAGTGGGCCGCATGGTGACTCAGTGAGCAGCTCAGTGGCTCAGTGGGTGCGATGGTCGCTCAGTGGGCAGCACGGTGTCTCAGTGGGCAGCACGGTGTCTCAGTGGGCTACACGGTGACTCAGTGGGCCGCACGATGTCTCAGTGGGCAGCACAGTGACTCAGTGGGGCAGCACAGTGTCTCAGTGGGCAGCACGGTGTCTCAGTGAGCAGCACGGTGACTCAGTGGGCAGCACAGTGTCTCAGTGGGCTGCACGGTGACGCAGTGGGCAGCTCGGTGACTCAGTGAGCAGCTCGGTGACTCAGTGGGCAGCACAGTGTCTCAGTGGGCAGCACGGTGACTCAGTGGGCAGCACAGTAACTCAGGGGGGCAGCACAGTGTCTCAGTGGGTAGCACAGTGTCTCAGTGGGCAGCACAGTGTCTCAGTGGGCAGCACAGTGTCTCAGTGGGCAGCTCGGTGACTCAGTGGGCAGCTCGGTGACTCAGTGGGTAGCATGGTGGCTCAGTGGGCAGCACGGTGACTCAGTGGGCCGCACGGTGACTCAGTGGGCAGCACAGTGACTCAGTGGGGCAGCACAATGTCTCAGTGGGCAGCACGGTGTCGCAGTGAGCAGCACGGTGACTCAGTGGGCAGCACAGTGTCTCAGTGGGCAGCACGGTGTCTCAGTGGGCAGCACAGTAACTCAGGGGGCAGCACAGTGTCTCAGTGGGTAGCACGGTGTCTCAGTGGGCAGCTCGGTGACTCAGTGGGCAGCTCGGTGACTCAGTGGGTAGCATGGTGACTCAGTGGGTAGCATGGTGGCTCAGTGGGCAGCACGGTGACTCAGTGGGCAGCACGGTGACTCAGTGGGCAGCACAGTGACTCAGTGGGGCAGCACAGTGTCTCAGTGGGCAGCTCGGTGACTCAGTCGGAAGCTCGGTGACTCAGTGGGCAGCTCGGTGACTCGGTGGGGCAGCACGATGGCTCAGTGGGAAGCTCGGTGTCTCAGTGGGCAGCACGGTGGCTCAGTGGGCAGCACGGTGACTCAGTGGGCAGCATGGTGGCTCAGTGGGCAGCACAGTGACTCAGTGGGCAGCTCGGTGACTCAGTGGGCAGCTCGGTGGCTCAATGGGCAGCTCGGTGACTCAGTGGGCAGCACAGTGGCTCAGTGGGCAGCACGGTGTCTCAGTGGGCAGCACGGTGTCTCAGTGGGCAGCACGGTGACTCAGTGGGCAGCTCGGTGTCTCAGTGGGCAGCACAGTGACTCAGTGGGCTGCACGGTGACTCAGTGGGCAGCACAGTGACTCAGTGGGCAGCTCGGTGTCTCAGTGGGCAGCACAGTGACTCAGTGGGCAGCACAGTGACTCAGTGGGCAGCACGGTGTCTCAGTGGGCAGCACGGTGTCTCAGTGGGCAGCACGGTGTCTCAGTGGGCAGCTCGGTGACTCAGTGGGCAGCATGGTGGCTCAGTGGGCAGCACGGTGACTCAGTGGGGCAGCACGGTGTCTCAGTGGGCAGCACAGTGACTCAGTGGGCAGCTCGGTGTCTCAGTCGGCAGCACGGTGACTCAGTGGGCCGCTCGGTGACTCAGTGGGCAGCACGGTGTCTCAGTGGGCAACACAGTGTCTCAGTGGGCAGCACGGTGTCTCTGTGGGCAGCCCGGTGACTCAGTGGGCAGCTCGGTGTCTCAGTGGGCCGCACGGTGACTCAGTGGGCAGCTCGGTGGGGGCAGCACGGTGTCTCAGTGGGGCAGCACGGTGTCTCAGTGGGGCTGCACGGTGACTCAGTGGGCAGCACGGTGACGCAGTGGGTAGCACAGTGTCTCAGTGGGTAGCACAGTGTCTCAGTGGGCAGCACAGTGTCTCAGTGGGCAGCACGGTGTCTCAGTGGGCAGCACAGTGTCTCAGTGGGGCAGCACAGTGTCTCAGTGGGTAGCACAGTGTCTAAGTGGGCCGCTCGGTGACTCAGTGGGCAGCACGGTGACTCAGTGGGCAACACAGTCACTCAGTGGGCAGCACGGTGTCTCAGTGGGTAGCACAGTGTCTAAGTGGGCCGCTCGGTGACTCAGTGGGCAGCACAGTGACTCAGTGGGCAACACAGTGTCTCAGTGGGCAGCACGGTGTCTCTGTGGGCAGCTCGGTGACTCAGTGGGCAGCACAGTGTCTCAGTGGGCCGCACGGTGTCTCAGTGGGCCGCACGGTGACTCAGTGGGCAGCTCGGTGACTCAGTGGGCAGCACGGTGTCTCAGTGGGCCGCACGGTGACTCAGTTGGCAGCACAGTGATTCAGTGGGCAGCACGGTGACTCAGTGGGCAGCTCGGTGTCTCAGTGGGCCGCACGGTGACTCAATGGGCAGCTCGGTGTCTCAGTGGGCAGCACGGTGACTCAGTGAGCAGCTCGGTGTCTCAGTGGGCCGCACGGTGACTCAGTGGGCAGCACAGTGACTCAGTGGGGCAGCACGGTGTCTCAGTGGGGCAGCACGGTGTCTCAGTGGGGCAGCACGGTGTCTCAGTGGGCAGCTCGGTGTCTCAGTGGGCAGCACAGTGACTCAGTGGGCAGCTCGGTGTCTCAGTGGGCAGCACGGTGACTCAGTGGGTAGCACAGTGACTCAGTGGGCAACTCGGTGTCTCAGTGGGCAGCACAGTGACTCAGTGGGGCAGCACAGTGTCTCAGTGGGCAGCACGGTATCTCAGTGGGCAGCACGGTGTCTCAGTGGGCAGCTCGGTGTCTCAGTGGGCCGCACGGTGACTCAGTGGGCAGCACAGTAACTCAGGGGGGCAGCACAGTGTCTCAGTGGGCAGCACGGTGTCTCAGTGAGCAGCACGATGGCTCAGTGGGAAGCTCGTTGTCTCGGTGGGCAGCACGGTGGCTCAGTGGGCAGCACGGTGACTCAGTGGGCAGCACGGTGACTCAGTGGGCAGCACGGTGGCTCAGTGGGCAGCACAGTGACTCAGTGGGCAGCACAGTGTCTCAGTGGGCAGCTCGGTGTCTCAGTGGGCGGCACGGTGTCTCAGTGGGGCAGGTCGGTGTCTCAGTGGGGCAGCACTGTGTCTCAGTGGGCAGCTCGGTTTCTCAGTGGGCAGCACAGTGTCTCAGTGGGCAGCACAGTGTCTCAGTGGGCAGCTCGGTGTCTCAGTGGGCAGCTCGGTGTCTCAGTGGGCAGCACGGTGGCACAGTGGGCCGCACGGTGGCTCAATGGGCAGCTCGGTGACTCAGTGGGCAGCGCAGTGGCTCAGTGGGCTGCACGGTGACTCAGTGGGCAGCGCGGTGACTCAGTGGGCAGCACAGTGACTCAGTGGGCAGCACGGTGTCTCAGTGGGCCGCACAGTGACTCAGTGGGCAGCTCGGTGACTTAGTGAGCAGCACGGTGTCTCTGTGGGCCGCACAGTGACTCAGTGGGCAGCACGGTGACTCAGTGGGCCGCACAATGACTCAGTGGGGCAGGTCGGTGTCTCAGTGGGCAGCACGGTGACTCAGTGGGCAGCTCGGTGTCTCAGTGGGCCGCACAATGACTCAGTGGGGCAGGTCGGTGTCTCAGTGGGCAGCACGGTGACTCTGTGGGCAGCTCGGTGTCTCAGTGGGCGGTGTCTCAGAGGGCAGCACGGTGACTCAGTGGGCAGCTCGGTGACTCAGTGGGCAGCTCGGTGTCAGTGGGCAGCACGGTGACTCAGTGGGCCGCACAGAGACTCAGTGGGCCGCTCGGTGACTCAGTGGGCCGCTCGGTGACTCAGTGGGCAGCTCGGTGTCTCAGTGGGCAGCACGGTGACTCAGTGGGCAGCACGGTGTCTCAGTGGGCAGCTAAGTGTCTCAGTGGGCCGCACGGTGACTGAGTGGGCAGCTCGGTGTCTCAGTGGGCAGCACGGTGACTCAGTGGGCAGCACGGTGACTCAGTGGGCAGCACGGTGACTCAGTGGGGCAGCTCGGTGTCTCAGTGGGCAGCACAGTGTCTCAGTGGGGCAGCACTGTGTCTCAGTGGGCAGCTCGGTGTCTCAGTGGGCAGCACAGTGTCTCAGTGGGCAGCACGGTGTCTCAGTGGGCAGCACGGAGACTCAGTGGGCCGCTCGGTGTCTCAGTGGGTAGCTCGGTGTCTGAGTGGGCAGCACGGTGACTCAGTGGGCCGCACGGAGACTCAGTGGGCCGCTCGGTGTCTCAGTGGGCGGCACGGTGACTCAGTGGGCCGCACGGAGACTCAGTGGGCCGCTCGGTGTCTCAGTGGGCCGCACGGAGACTCAGT
>NW_025215326.1:18658-20476 GCF_004010195.1 Chiloscyllium plagiosum
CTACAGTATGGAAGCAGGCCATTTGGCCCAACAAGACCACACCGACCCTCCAAACAGTAACCCACCCAGTCCCATTCCAGTACCCTGTATTTACTCCTGACGAATGCACATAACATTATGGGTAACTTAACATGGCCAATTCACCTGATGAAACAGCTTTGGATTGTGGAAGGAAAATGGAGCACCCAGAGGAAACACACAAACACAGTGAGAAGGTGCAAACAGAGAGTCACCTGAAGCTGGAACCAAACTCGGATCCATGGCACTATGAGGCAGCAGTACTAGCTACTGACACAGGTACAAAATCTATTCTGCCCTTCACCCATGATGCACTTTCCAATATCACATACCATGGATAATTTATTCTCCACTGAAATTTTGATCTTATCATTATTTATTAGTTTGTTATCATTCATTTTAATGATTATTATTAATAGTTGTTTTTTAGACTGGAAAGATTGAATGGCGTTGTGAGTGGGAGATCATGCCTCTCTAATTTGTTTGAGATCATTGATGAAATGACCAGTAATGTTGATGAGGATAGGGCGGTGGACATAGCCTGTAAGGTTTTCAGTAAGGCCTTTGGCAAGGTTACCATTGATAGGCTGGTCGGAAGGTGAGAATCGCATGGAATCCAGAGGGATCTGGCGAATTGGACACACAATTGGCTTCATGGTAGTAAGCAGAGGGTAATAGTGGAAGGATGTCTCGGACTCGAGGCCTGTGACACATGAAGTGCCTCAGGGGTCGCTGCGGGGCTCATTGCTGTTTGTTATCTGTATCAATGATATTCTTGTGAATGTACTAGGCATGATTAGGAAACTTGAAGATGACACTAAAATAGGATATATCGTGGACAAAGAGGAAGTATATCAGAAATTGCAGCAGGACCTTTATCAAACTGGAGAAGTGAGCCGAGGAATATTTTCGCAACGTTAGATCAAGGTAGGAGTTTCATGGCGATTGGTAGGTCTTTAAGGAGTGTAGTTGAGTCAAGGGACCATGGAGTTTAGGTCCACCATTCTCTGAAAATGGGGTCACAGTTAGACATGGTGGTGAAGAAGGCTTTTGCCACACTAGCATGCATCGGTTAGGACATGGAGGAGAGCAGTTGGGAGGTTATGTTGCAGTTATACAGGGTGTTGGTAAGGCTGCACTTGTCGTTCAGTTTTAGTCAAATTGCGGTCGGCAGCATGTTTTTAATTTGAAATGTGTGCAGACGGAATTTACAAAAATGTTGCCAGGACTCAACAGTATGAATTATAGGGAGAGGTTGGACAAGCGAGGACGTTTTTCTTTACAGAATAGAAGACTGAGAAGGTTATTATAGAAGTTTACATGGAATAGGTGAATGGATGCAGACTTTTTTTTTCCTAGAGTTGGGGAATCGAGGAGGAGAGGGCATCATTTTAAGGTGAGAGAGGAATGAATAAAAGGGAAACTGATGGAAACTGTTTTACACAGAGAGTGATACACAAAAGGAATGAGCTGCCAACGGAAGTGGTTGAAACATTTGTATTAACGATATTTAAATGGCATTTGGGAAAGTACATGGACAGGAAAGGATGAGAATGCTATGGGCCAAGTGCTGGGAAATGAGGTAAATGTGGTTGGATATTTGGATCAGCATAGACGAGTTTAGGCTATAGGGCCTCTCTGCCTCTCTCCATGCTGTAGGACTTGATGACTCTACAAATAGAATAGCATTTGGGTTAAGCTCTCATTTATTATTTGGTCATGAGTTCGAATTATATTTGGACAATGTTCTGTCAAGTTAACTTTGCACATATTTTGCTTTTCAGTTTGTTATCGACAATA
>NW_025215326.1:20493-29093 GCF_004010195.1 Chiloscyllium plagiosum
TGTTTATCAGTATTTTTTAAAGGAAAATATCAATGTACATATTTGCAATATCCTCTCGTCAGTCCTCTTTCCATCATAGTTTGAGCAACTTTGTTTTGGTCATAAACGTGTTGTTTTAGCAGATTAAAGAAATCTGCCTGACTTGTTCCAAACACTGACCCTGACCCAGTCTGAGAACTATATCATTTGCCATATCACCAACATAGTTATAATTATTTTTTTGTGGCCAGTGGAGGGGTGGGGCTAGAAAAGAGAGCAGTGAGCTAAAACAACACAGGGAATTATCGACTCAATCAGCCAAAGTTAGTGTCGAGGAATTCGTTGGAAGGGATTCTGAGGGATACGATTTACATCTATTTAGAATGACAAGGACTGATTAGGGATAGTCAATATGGATTTGTGTGATGGAAATCATGTCTAATTAATGTGATTGAGTATTATGAAGAGGTGACAAAGAAGATTCAAGAGGATACTTTGGTATACATTGTTTACACAGACTTCAGCAAGGCATTTAATACGGTACCTCATCGTAGACAGATTACTAAAATTAGGTTATATGTAATCTTAGAAAAGCTAACCAATTGGATACAAAATTGGATTGAAGGTAATGGCTTGTTTTCCAGAAAGAAGACCTATGGCTAGCGGTGTGCTGAAAGAATCAGTGCTGAGCTCACTGCTTTTCATCACGGATATAAACAACATTGATATGATTATCGGAGGCATGGTTAGTAAGTTTACAGATAACATCACCAAAGTGGTGCAGTGGACAGTGAAGAAGATTATCTCAGAATATAACGGGATCTTTGACATCAATGAGCCAAGGACTGGCAGATGGAGTTTAATTTAGATATTTGTGAGGTTTTGCATTTTGACAAGTTAAAGCAGGGAATGAACAAAGAGGCCTACGGGTGAAGATTCATAGTTCCTTGAAAGTGGAGTTTACGTCGGTAGAGTGGTGAGGAACATGGTTGGCATGCTTGTCTTAGTCTGTCAGAACATTGAGTATAGGAGTAGCGGTAACCTGTTGCGCTTGTACAGGAGGTAGGTGAGACCACTTTAAGAATATTGCGTACATATCAGTTGACTCTGCTAAAGGATGGATGTTGTTAAGCTTGGAAGGGTGCAGAAAAGATTTACAAGGATTTTCTGGAACCTGAGAGTTTGAGCTACAGGGAGATGATGAACAGGTTGAGGGAGGCTTTTTCTCTGGACTGTCAGAGGCTGAATGGTGACATGACAGAGGTTTAAAAAAAGTCCTGAGGGGCATGGATAGTCTGAATAGGCAAGATCTTTTCCCAGTGTAGGGGCGTCCAGAACTAGACTGCATAGGCTGAAGGTGACAGGGCAAAGACTTAGAAGGACCTGAGGGATTTTTTTTCACACAGAGGTTGTTGGGTGTACTGTCAGAGGAAGTGGTGAAAGCGGGTACAATTACATGTTTAAAATGTATCTGGATAGGTACGTAAATAGGAATGGTTCAGAGGGATGTGGGCCAAATGCTGACAAGTGGGACGAGATCTGATTCAGATGCCAGATAGGCACAGACAATTTGGACAAAAGGAGCTGTTTCCACGCTGTATGACTCACTTATTGTCACAACGGGACGAGGGAAAATTCTAAAAGGGCCTTTCGAATGGTAATTCTCTTCCCCAGAAGTTTGTGGTGCTTCTCTGATTACAAGTATTCACAGCTGAGTTAGTTAAAGATTTAACAGAGAAATGTGTCACGGATAATGGGACACAGGCAGGAAAATGAGGCTGAGACCACAATCTGATCAGCGACAATCTTAATGCCTGGTGGAGAAGGCTCAAATTCTCTAATGACCCACTCCTGCTCCTCAGTCCCATGTTTCTGTGTTCCATTCCACCTCTCTAACCTGCTAGACAGGAGCAGTTAGAGTCCACTTAATTTTATAGCATGGTGCACAGAAATAGAGGAAACAATTCGGTCCCTCGACACTGTCCCACTCGGTTTGGGAGATTTGTAAAATGTAATTGGAAGACCCAGGCTGGATATAGAAGAGGTCACTCATTTCTCTTTACAGAGCTTCCCCTCTCTGTATCTTGTGCTTCATGTTTATCATGTTGTAGACCCAGATTCACTGTGAATACAGCCCCCAAATCTCACCCAGTGATGGCTCACAAAATCCACGGGTCTCCCGGATTGCAACATTCCATAAAAGACCTTCCAGGAAAATAAAACCAACTAACCTTCCAATAACTGAATGGGAGAACATCAGAAATAGGGGCAGGTCATTCACATCCCAAGCTTGCCTTACCTTCATGAAGATGAAAGCTGACCTGCTCCAAGTCTCAAATCTTCCTTAATGTCCAAGTCTCCTTGAGCACTTCCATAGAGTACAGAACAAAGAATAGTACTGATTTGGACTGGGGTGTATAAAGTTAACAATCACACAACACCAGGTTATAGTCCTAACACATTTAATTGGAAGCATACTAGCTTTCGGAGCGTAACTCCTTCATCAGGTGATAGTGGAGGGCTCAATCCTAACACAGAATTTATAGCAGAAATTTGCAGTGTGATGTAACTGAAATTATACATTGAAAAAATGATTATTCAGCCTTTCATCTGTTAGAATACCATGATAGTTTCACTGCTTTCATATGTAAATCACAAAACTTTTTTTTAAAAGTTGCATTCTCAGGTTAGCTGTAAATAATGGTGGTTGCTAGACAATATGGTGAAGGTGTTGCCCCCTGTGTTCTCTGTCTATGCCATAATGCTTAGATTGGTTCTAATCTAAAAAGTGAGATAACGCAGTTTTACAAGAATTCATGCAGTTTTTGAGTTCAGAGTTCGACATGAAGGCATGCAATTAGGACCTTCAGCCCTCGACATTGTGCCGTTTATCCTACTCCAAGATCAGACTAACCTACATGCTTCCGTTCACTTTGTTCAATGTGCCTATCCAAGAATCTCTTACGTTTCCCTCACGTATTTGACTCTATTACCACCACTGGCAGTGCATTCGGCACACCCAGCACTCTCTGTGTAAAGAATCTACCACTGATATCTCCCCTAAACCTTCCTCCAGTTACCTTAAAATTATGCCACCTAGTCATAGACATTTCTGCCCTAGGAACATGCTTCTGGCTATTCACATGTCTCTATGCCTATCATCATCTTGTACACCTTCATTGAGAAAAGCCCTCGCTCCCTCATGGTTTCTTCATAAGACGTGCCTTCCAGTCCAGGCAGCATCTTGTTAAATCTCCTCCTGCTAAATTGCACTTAATGAGAATTAGTTGTGACCTCTACACTTTTTGGAGTCATTCAGGCACAAGGAAAGATGATTATCATTGGTGGGCATCAATCATCTCAGCCGTGGGACACATCTGCAGGAGATCCTCAGCGTAGCTTCCTCAGCCCAAGCATCTCCAGTTTGTCAACATAGAATCCCTACAGTGTGGAAGGAGGCGATTCAGCCCTTTGAGTCCAAACTGAGCAGATTAGATTCCCTACAGTGTGGAAACAGGCACTTCGGCCCATCCAGTCCACACTGACCCTCCGGAGAGTAACCCACCAGGCACATTTCCCTCTGACTAATGCATCTAACATAATGGACAATTTAGCATGGCCAATTCACCTGGCCTGAACATCTTCGGACTGTGGGAGGAAACCGGAGCACCCAGAGGAAACTCATGCAGACAAGTGGGGAATGTGCAAACTCCACACAGGCAGTTGTCCAAGGCTGGAATCGAACCTGGGACCCTGATGCTGTCAAGCGGCAGTGTAAGCTACTGAGCCACCGTGCGTGTAGAAGAGGGAGCATTCACTGAAGTTTACAAAATTTTCAGGACAAGTTGTCCCTCTTCAGCTCTTTAAACAGTCTGTGACCATGTACAGCAAGACCTGGACAACATTCAAGACCGTGCTGTTGAAGTCTGGGTAACATTTATGTAACAGCACAGTACATTTCCACAGTAAAAGGAGGAGTTCATTCAGCACCTCAATCTGGGTGCACAAAAATGTGGGGAAGCCATTCATCCCATCAAAACTACTGGGCAAGAAGAAGGATAGCCCATTCAGTTCCTCCTGCCCATTGCACAGGAAGACAGGGAGTCTCCTCTCTCCCACATGTAACGTACATAGGATCAGAAAGAACCATTTCACACCCAGAGTAACTTACAAAGGAACAGGAAGAGGTTATTCAGCTTGGCAAGCCACAAACGCAAGAACAGGAAAGTGTCAGAGATGCTCCAACATCACAAACAAATGGAACAGAGACTGCACAGACAGACTGCTCCAAATTGATCCACATGGCTTAATTACTCATGGTACATATGTATTACTTTAACATGGGTTTTCTGACAGTCGGAATGAAGCCAAAATAGTTTAGCCATTTTCCAAGTTATCTTCCATCTCCAGGAAGGCATACCCATGGTCTCCGTGGAGGTCAGAAGCCATTGGGGAATAACTAATTGTTTCAGAATGACGGTATTTTGGCTGATGACAGGATTGTGTGCAAAGTGACATTCAATGCAGTGTCACACAGTAACTGTGCATTAAAATGTTCAGAGTTCATTCAGAGCCTGTGCCTCTCCATCAATCGACATGGGGGCTCTGCAGATGCATGTAAAGTGTCGTGAATCAAACATCTAATAAAAAGTATGAAATTTTCACCCTAGTCAGCTGTTTGGGACATAATGAGTTTTTGTCCATACCCATCAAGCTTCAACTTCTTATTCTCTCACAGCTCTACAGATTAAACACATCGTTACTGCACTCTCTCCTCATGGTAACATCATGCCAATGTTTAGTCAGGTCAAACTACGTTGCACTCTCTCAGTGACAAAGCGATCATTGTTTATAAAGCAGACCAAACCTTTACACAATGCACCAAATACTCTCTCAACAAAACACGATCATTGGGAAAGATATTCTAACTTTTGTACTTCAATCATTTTGCATGAAGAACCACATATCATTTACTTCCTGCCCCCGTATGAATTCTGTCAGTGTCTTATGACCAAGTACATCCAGGTCCTTTTCAACAAAAGCAATCGCCAACCTCTGTACCATTTAATAAATATAAATGTATATGATGATATTTGTTGTTCACATCTGAATCATTTTTATACTTTGTGAACAGCTATTGCCCAAACACTGATCCTGCTGCCGCCCATCAATCCTTCAGTCCATAGAGAAACAGTATTCTTCTCGTATCTCCATTCCCCAATGTTTAATCCATGTGGTATATATTCCACCCCTACCTACCCATGGACCCTAACATTCCCCATTCACCTGTATTCAAACATGTCAAGCGTCTTCTAAAAATACAAATACTCCACTCCCATTTGTTCTCAACTGTCGATGTCACAACGGATAATCTCCACACACAGATTTATCAAAGATCATCTCCCTTTCCTGAATCTAGGCCGAATGTACCAAATCATATCATTATTCTTCAAGTATCTAGTTGAGAAACGTTCCTTATAAAACGTTCCAATATTTTCTTTCTCACAGATGACATCAAGCTATTTATTTTTGTGTTTTCCTACTCCATCCTGTTTTAAATATTTAGGTTTACAATAGTTGTTTTCCAGTCTGAAGCATCCTTTCCAGCATGTTAGAATAACTTCCCATTCTGTTTTCCTTCCAGTCCATCATCAGCAATCATTTTGCTTGCTTTTCTTCTCTCTCTCTCTCTCTCTCTCTTTCTCTTGCTGGACATCATCCACTCAACACAAACCGCCCGCTCACCCTTCCAACCATCCCTGATATAATAATATTATTTCTCAGTTGCATTCAGTTTCGAAAGGTTCACTGACAGACTGCCATACCTGCTGTTTCTTCCGACAGACTGCCATACTGGCTGAGATTCTCCAACATTCTTTCAGACGGTGGAGAATTTTATTTCAGATCGCCAGCATCCGCATTTCCTTGGTTATTTCACCTTTAATGTTGTTGTTTCGCGGGATGCCAGCATCACTAGCAAGGGCAGCATTTGTTGTGCATCCTAACTGCCCTTGACCATGCGGCCATTTGTCAAGGCAATATGGAGGCAACCATATTGTTGTAGATCTGAGGTTACACTTAGTTCAGACAGGGAAAAAGTGTTCGGCTTCTTTACCAAAGATTACTAATAAAATAATAAAAGAAATCCTGATGGTTTATGGTTGCCATGATTGAAATTAGGTTTCATTGAAATTAGGTTTCATTCCAAATTTTGTCATTGGAATTTAAATTTCGTCATCGGCTGTGGTAGGAGTTCAGACAATGGTTTTAGAGTCATAACGTGTGCCTCTGAATTATATTATTACTCTGTTTAAGAGTCCATGTCGTGAATGAACTGTAGAGACAAGAACAAATTTGTGGTCAAACTATTTGTAACTGGAAGAGAGGTCAGGAGAGAACTGGAGCCATAAAATCTATCATTAATGAAGGGGTAGATGATGGCAAATTCAGCAACAGAACTCAGGCAGAGCTGATGATTGGGGATATTATGAAGGTGGATGTCAGCAGGTTTGATAACATAGAGAACATGGAGACATAAAACAGTTCACGGTAAAAAGGGACTTAAGGTTCCGAACAGTCTTATTCCTTCTCAAATGTTTATGAGTAAGTAGTTTGGAAATGCATAAGAAGGAAGTGGCGTTTGTGACTGAAAGTTTATGTTTTTGTTAAATATAATCAACCAGAATAGCAATAACATGCAGCATCATTTATACAATTGACAGAGATCGACTTACCAGGAATACCAATAATGGCGAGGATGGGATAGTACCCAGCTTGAATAATCATCAGTACGGCTAGTATCCGCAACTCTAACCGTGGCCAATCCAGAGAAAGCCAATAAAGACCCAAGGATAAACTCCTGTCCATTGTTGGAACGTTCCAGTCTAATGTTTTCAGATTCTGATCCATTGTTGTAAGATTCCAGCCTAATTTCTCAGATTGAAATCCATTGTTGGACCATTCTAATGTTCTCAGATTCTGATCTCTCTCTCTTTCTCTGTAGCCGCTGATCCCAATATTGTTGAGTTTGACTCTGCCCCGAATATTATGGCATAACAAGTTGAAAGAAGGTCCTAATTATGGAAGAGGGAAAGCCTCCAGTGACCCAGTTAGGTCCAGGAAGACTGATATTAATCACAATCACTGAACAAACCCATTTCACGGCAACTCTGATGTATCACAATAATACTTGGTGTGGGTGAAATTTTGATATCGCTGATTATTGGTCTAATGGCACATCTCCAGTTGTAAACATAGAGGTGAGGGAAAGAGATTATTCTTTCTCTGCACAAGCTCGATGATTCTGCTGTGTTTTAGCAGTGTAGGAATTGCTGGGCTCCCGAGGCTGTCTGTGTCTGATCACCAGGCCTGCTACATCTTTTCGTTTTATTTATTTATGTTTAACTTTGACTTTTGTCTGTCCAGCATTTAACGGCTAAGGTGGGTTTAGGCATTTTTGAGAGACACCTACAGAGCCATAGATGATGTAGATACAGTCCATTCCTTGTGTTCTTGCAGCCACAGCCTGGTCCTGGTGAGTGATGGTCAAACTCTCACAGAACCAGGATTCTTAGTTTTACCTTTCGCCAGTTATTGCTGGGGTCTCAGCAGGGTTGGAAGGCAGGAAATCTCTCCCGGGTGCTGCACACTCTCTCTGTGATTTCTCTCGGAACTGTCTTTTGATGTTCTTTCCTCCTGGATTGGAGAACTGCATGTGAGACAATCTGTTTCCTGCATTTGACTTTTGACATTTGTGTGCTTATTGGATGATACCATATTGGAGCAGTTACTGTATCACTGTTAAATAAACTATTATTCAGCTAAGTTTTCCAACAGAATTAAGTTATTGCAAGTTCCTCTTCCTTTTGTTGTCTTTTTTCAACAGTATTCAAATAAATAGTGTTTTGCTTAACCTTGAATGTTTTGACCAAGTAAATTCTATCTGAAACATATCACCTCACATTTACCAGCGGAATGGGCCGAACTGGAGGAGCGATAATCATGTCAGGAATTATATCGGATACTGAATCCACCTCTCAGATCCAGCCTGGCTACGCATTAGCCCAGATAAGATCCCTGCTCAGCATGAAGCACTGCGTAGACAAGGCTAGTGTATTGCTCAGCAATCCATCCAGGATCGAACACTGTTTAGAACTCATCAGTTCACCACTTATCTGTCCAACAGTGCACTGATCTATAAACTTAGACTAGATGATCTGTTCAGCACAGGGCACACAAAGGCATTGTTCTATCCACACGGACTGGATATCTGTGCAGCATGGGGAGCTGTGCAGTAAATAGCAGTGAATTTATCCATTAATCTGGAGCACTTATTTCCCAGCATACACAGCTGTGTACACAAATCACTGTATTGCTGAGTAACACTGTATCAGATCACTGCCCAGCGTGGGGAAACTTGCAGCTCATGCTGGAAGTGACAGGATGTGCAGCTCCCTCCATTTACAGCTCCATATCTACAGTGTGGCAGGACACAGGGGTGCTGTGGAAGTGAAACTCACTGCCGGAGAGAGATGGCGGGGGAATCAGTTTAAATACCAACAAATGGGAGGAGCTTGGTTAAAAAGCGAGGGGGAGATTGAGAGAGAATTTCAGAGAAGGAT
>NW_025215326.1:29848-64345 GCF_004010195.1 Chiloscyllium plagiosum
TAAAATGCTCTTATGAGTGCTGTTTCTAGAATTCTCTGGATGATGTCGTTTGTACAATGTTCCAGATAATTTTCAAAATAATTCAACTTTAGCAAAATGTTCATCCTCCAGTATGTAACGCATCAGAGGAAGGAGCAGAGTTTTACTTTTTTAAAAATCACTCAGGATGAAAGTGCCTCATGAGGCCATTCAGCCTCTCAAATATGCTCCACTATTCAGACAATGGGAGCACCTAAACACTTGAATACTCACTCTCTTCACGAAGACAGGCGCCACATTGGAGTTTTGCTCGTTTCACTGGAACACTCCTGTAATCCCGAGAGTTATGGAATATTTCACACAGTGCCTCCAGTCACTCTGTAACCACTTCTATTAAAACAAGCTATGAATTGCTGATGAGTTGTTTACCCTTGGTCTTTTGTGCTTGAGAAAAGCCTTGTTTGTTTTGTTAGAGACAATGCCAAACTTTCAACTGACTACAATTTTGTTTATCATGTTGAAACTCTTTATCCCTGTGAGGAACGATGTAAAATACTGTTTTAAATTCTCTGCCTGCTCCCTGAAACCAGTTGCCCAGTCACATCCTCCAGGTGTCCCACATATTCTTTCCTGCCTTTCTTCCAAGGGTCACACACACACCGTGAACGTTTTTTATTCGATATGGGAAAACTCTTGCGGTTGGTTTATTTTCATATTTCTTGCCAGTTTTGGAATACTTTTCTTTGTATTTTGTTTTGTACAGTCTGCTTCTGGTTCCAAAAGTAAACTTCCCAAATGTGGCCGACGTTAGAGGTCCCGAATCTGAATTCTTCAGTTTGTGATTGATTAGTATCCTTCACAGTCTTTGTGCATCATGGGTGATTCATCTTCACATCTTCATATCATCTTCTTTTTGACCAGGGCCAATCATTACTGAGCGTTATTAAGCAGTACCTGCTGAAATGTCCGCCCCCCCAACCCACACACACACACACACATCTGCTGACCTTCACCTATGTCTATTTTCACACTCCGTATTTGGCCAGATATATGACATAAATGTGTATTTGAAATGCCTGGTTCTTTTCAATCATTGAGGGGGAACCTACGTATGTGGCTGAACACATGATCAGCTGAGGGTGACACCATTCTCCCAGTTTCCCTGCCTCTATCATTTCTGTTCGATGATGCCACATTCCCTTGGGCAGCTTCCTGCAAGTCATCCTTTTCTCTCAAACGAGAAATTCCCTCACTCTGATGGACTGAGCTTTCAGCTGTGACTGTCCCGTCTCCCTCTCTTCTGACCTCACTCCATCCCCTCCCTCACAGAACAATGATAGATCTCCCCTTGCCCTCACTTCCTACTGCACTCGAATCTGCATTCGCAGAATCATCCTCCACCTCTTCCACCACCTCCAGCAGGACAGCACCATCAAACATATCTTCGCCTCCCGTCCAATGTCAGTATTTCACAGGGACCACTCCTTCTTTGGCACGCTCCATTACCCCGAACACTTCCCAACATTCCCCATGGCCCCTTCCCATGCAAATGCAGAAGCTGCAACATTTGCCCAATCATCTCTTCCCTCCTCACTGTCCAAGGCCCTAAACACACCTTCCAGGTGAAGCAGCATTTCACTTGTACACTTCCAATCCAGTCTCCAGTCATTGCTGCTCACAATGCAGTCTCCTTTACATTAGTGAGCCAAACAGAATCTGTTTTGAGGAACATCTCAATGAATAATTCACCTCCTGATTGCCAGTGCCTGTTAGTCATCTAAAAGGCACCTGTCAAACATTTGATGGAATATGGAATACATTCCACTGAATGGTCACACCTCGAACAACACTCCAGCACGACACTAACTAGGATAAAGCAGCTGCTTGATCGACATCCTATCCACTGTCTTCGATATTCAGTAATGCACTGTGACAGCAGTGTGTGCCATCTATGTGATGCACTGCAGTAACTCACCAAGGCTCGTCTAACAGTACCTTCCAAAAGGCCAAGAAGAACAAGGTCACCAGATACATGGAAACGCCATCAATGCAATTTGCCCTGTAAAGTGTAAACCATCCTGAATTGCAACTATGCTTCCATTCCTTCACTGTCACCGGGTTACTAGCCTGAAACTGCCGAACAGCACTAACAGTGTAGCTGGGTAGACTGTAAATCACCATCACCTTCTGGAGGGTAATTTAAGATTGGCAATTAGCAATTGGCACTTGCTTAGCCAGTGACACCCATATGTCACAAGTGAACAAAAACAAACCATACGTTCAGACTCCTGTTTCTTTCCATTAAATTCAAAATCTTGTTTTCTTTCTATCTTGTCCCATTTATCTTTTTCTTGCTCACTCTCCCTCACCTATTTCATATTTAGTTTTGTATAATCAGTTTTATCTGATTCCCTGGGTTAATGGGTAAGAACAAAGATCATGATGTTAATAGGTTGTTTAAATTTAGATGTGCAGTGGAGCCTGACCCTGTCCCAGCTCAATAGCCATGCATACTTCATAGAATCATACAGAACAGAAGAGGCCTTTTGGCCCATTATCCATCTTTAATTGCCTGAAGAAGGGCTTATGCCTGAAACATCGATTCTCCTGCTCCTTGGATGCTGCCTGACCTGTTGCACTTTTCCAGCAACACATTTTTCAGCTTTGAGAAGGTAGTGTTGTGCTGACACCATTTCAGTCAGTGTGATGAGGTTACTCTCTCACTCCTAATCAGATTACATTCATTGCTTTCTTGGGATTTTGATCCAATGACGATCACATTTTTTCACAATCAGGTACTGAGACATGAAAAAGAACTTGAAAACAGTAGGGTTTTGACATCTCTTGTAGATGGTGGAGGTCATATATTTGGGAGCTGTTGTCAAATAGAGGTGTGTGCATGCATGGGTGTGCAGTCTTCCTCTTGCTGTAACCCTGATTGGTTCTTCAAGTTGAACCCCTTGAAGCCTCCAATGTTGACCCTTTTCTAGCATCTCAGTCATCCCTGCTGAACACCTAACTTAGCACAGAACTGTAACTGAAGGTAGTACATTCACTGGTAATGTAAAATCTTGTACCTTTAGCAGAATTGCAGTTTGAATTTGGGCAAACTGTGAAGTAGATGTTCCTCCAGAAGAGGATTAAAATTCTTTGGTTCTTTGAATTAATGAAGTCTGTTTCTACTTTACAGATGTGTTAGCAAGCCAAGAACAGACAGGTGAAATTGCAACCGTTACTATTGACCAACGTGAGTACTTAACTCAATACATCTTGCTGCGTTAGGAGGGGAAGATATTTTGTGTATCTTGTTATTTGTCTAACATTTTATGTAATATGTAATAAATCCCCTTGCTGATTCCATTATTGTCATAGAATTCCAAGATGTTTTGGGAACTTACTTTTGCATTTTTACCATTTTTATATTTGACTCCGTGTATATACAGTGACGGAGATTGTGTTATTTGAGGTTTTGGAATTTTTGGTGTTATGGGCTCATGTTCAATTATTCTTTCCAGTTTGCCATGTAAATCTGAAATCTAAGCTTTGCTTATTGTTCAAACAATGTGTTTGCACATGACTGCAGCTGTGGGAATGGTTAGGATGTTGTGCACAGCAATCCCTTGAAGCGGTTACTTATACCTGCTAAATATAAGTTAAGACTGATGCACATCCCTCGGATTCAACACCAGAAGAAGACCTTTTCATGCTATCAGATTGAGTCAGATTCAGACTGTCATCACTGATGTATTCTATTGTGTGTTGATCTTTTAATCATTTGGTTGTTTGAAAATGACAAGAGCCTCCGCTGTGGGATGCTTCCAAGTGAACCTTTCAGAATGAGTAATTGACACTTCAGAAGTAGTGTTGTTTTTCTTTTGATAAATTTCAGCATAGACTTACATTTGCTTTCTAAAATAATTAAATTAATGTTTTGGCATTCGTCCGAAAATAATCGGGTGGTTGTTATTAATTCCAATAGCCACAGAATATTTATGTTTGTGATGAAGAACAAAAGTGTTGCCTATCAAATTCAGATTGTCACCAAGAATTCACTTGGGGAATGCTAAAGGCACTTCTTCACCCAGTGTACAGGGAGATTATGTAATTTGATTTGACAGGGAGTTGAGCTGAATAGCGTAGATGTATTTTAAGAGGAAACAAGTAAGCATATGTGAGAGAAGGGAATAGAACGTTATCCTGGTAGTAAAATAAAAAAGGATGCGAGCAGGCTTTAGTGGAGCCAAAACATCAGCGTGGATCAGTTTTGCTGCATCGCTTGTTTCTGCTGTATATTTCATGTATAATGGTTATGTTGGTTACTGTGTAATCTAGAGATGGGAGTTCAGATCTCGCCACTGGTTAGAGAGTCTAGAACCAGTGGCACTATTTCAAAAGTAAGGGGGATGCCACTTAGGTCGGATAAACAAAGAAATTATTTCTAGCATCAGAGAGATCTACAGCACAGGAAAACCCATTGAGTCAGCGACAATCAAAAACAAGCACCTAATTATTTTAATCCCATTTTCCAGCGCTTTGGCATTGGGAGAAAGTGAGGACTGCAGATGCTGGAGATCAGAATCAAAAAGTGTGGTGCTGGAAAAGGACGGCAGGTCAGGCAGCATCTGAGGAGCAGGAGAATCGACATTTTGGGCATAAGCTCTTCATCAGGAATGTGGCCACTTTCCTGATGAAGGGTTTGTGCCCGAAATGTCGATGCTCCTGCTCCTCGGATGCGGCCTAACCTCCTGTGCTTTTCCAGCGCCACACTTTTCATGCCTTGGCATTGCAAGTGTCTATCTAAATGCTGCTTCAATGTTATGAGGCTTTCTGCCTCTACCACCCTCACAAGCAGTGAGTTCCAGATTCCCACCTCCCTCTGGTTAAAATGCTTTTCCTCACATTCCCTCCAAACTGCCTTTCTCTTACCTTAAATCTATGCCTCCATTGATCCCTCCACCATGGGGAAAGGTTCCTTCCTCTCTTCTATCAGCAATAGAACCAATGGGAGGGGAATCCTGCTTGGCTTCATCCTCACCAATTTAGAACATAGAACAGTACAGCACAGAACAGGCCCTTCAGCCCACGATGTTGTGCCGACCACTGATCCTCATGTATGCACCCTCAAATTTCTGTGACCATATGCATGTCCAGTAGTCTCTCAAATGTCCCCAATGACATTGCTTCCACATCTGCTGCTGGCAACGCATTCCATGCTCTCACAACCCTCTGTGTAAAGAACCCGCCTCTGACATTCCCTCTCTCCTTTCCTCCAACCAGTTTAAAACTATAACCCCTCGTGTTAGTCATTTCTGCCCTTGGAAATAGTCTCTGGCTATCGACTCTATCTATGCCTCTCATTATCTTGTATACCTCAATTAGGTCACCTGTCATCCTCCTTTTATCCAATGAAAAAAGTCCGAGCTCAGTCAGCCTCTCTTCATAAGATAAGCCATCCAGTCCAGGCAGCATCCCGGTAAACCTCCTCTGAACCCTTTCCAAAGCACCCATTCCTATAACAGGGAGACCAGAACTGGACGCAGTATTCCAAGTGCGTTCTAACCAAAGTTTTATAGAACTGCAACAAGATCTCATGACTCTTAAACCCAATCCCCCTGTTAATGAAAGCCAAAACACCATATGCTTTCTTAACAACCCTGTCCACTTGGGTGACTACTTTAAGGGATCTATGTACCTGCACATCAAGATCCCTCTGTTCCTCTATACTGCCAAGAATCCTATCCTTAATACTGTACTCAGCTTTCAAATTCAACGTTCCAAAATGCATCACCTCCATTTATCCAGGTTGAACTCCATCTGCCACCTCTCAGCCCATCTCTGCATCCTGTCAATGTCCCGCTGCAGCCTACAACAGCCCTCTATACTGTCAACGACACCTCCAACCTTTGAGTCGTCTGCAAAGTTGCTGACCCATCCTTCAATCCCCTCATACAAGTCATTAATAAAAATTATAAACAGTAGATGCCCAAGGACAGATCCCTGTGGAACACCACTCACCACTGACTTCAAGGCAGAATATTTTCCTTTTACTACCACTCGCTGTCTCCTGTTGGCCAGCCAATTCTATATCCAGACAGCTAAGTTCCTCTGTATCCTATTCCTCCTGACCTTCTGAATGAGCCTACCATGGGGAACCTTATCAAATGCCTTCCTGAAATCCATATACACCACATCCACAGCTCGACTCTCATCAACTTTTCTAGTCACATCCTCAAAGAACTCGATAAGGTTTGTGAGGCATGACCTGCCCCTCACAAAGCCGTGCAAACTACATTTAATCAAGCCTTGCTCTTCCAGATGGTCATAGAACCCTTTCTAACACCTTGCAGACGACAGATGTGAGACTTACTGGCCTGTAATGGCCGGGGATTTCCCTATTTTCTTTCTTGAAGAGAGGAATTACATTTGCCTCTCTCCAGTCCTCAGGTACGACTCCAGTGGAGAGTGAGGATGCAATGATCTTCGCAAGTGGTGAAGCAATTGCATTTCTTGTTTCCCAAAGCAGCCGAGGACAAATTTGGTCCGGGCCTGGCGATTTGTCAATCTTAATGTTTGTCAAAATTTTCAGCACATCAGCTTCCTCAATCTCTGTCCATTCCAGCATGCACACCTGCTCTTCAAAGGTTTCATTCACTACAAAATTCGTTTCTTTCGTGAAGACAGAAGCAAAAAACTCATTTAGGGCTTCCCCTACCTCCTCAGACTCCACACACAAATTCCCTATGCTATCCCTGATCGGCCCTATTCTTTCTTTGATCATTCTCTTCTTCCTCACATAAGTGTAAAATGCCTTTGTGTTCTCCCTAATCCGTTCTGCCAAGCCTTTCTCGTGCCCCCTCCTCGCTCTCCGCGGACCATTTTTGAGCTCCTTCCTCGCCTGCCTGTAATCATCTAGACGGGAGCTCTACCCGAGCTTCCTCCACCTAATGTAAGCTAATGTTTTCCTTTTGACGAGAAGCTCCACCGCTCTCGTTAACCAAGGTTCCTTTATCATACCACTTCTTGCCTGTCTCAGAGGGACATATTTATTTATCACTTGCAACAACTGTTCCTTAAACAGTCTCCTTATATCTATAGTGCCTTTACCATGGAACAATTGCTCCCAATCCATGCTTACTAACTCATGTCTAATCGCATCATTGTTTCCTTTTCCCCAATTACTTTCCTCCCATTTTGCCTAATCCTCTCCTCCATAGCTATGTACAATGTAAGGCAGTTCTGGTCACTATCACCAAAATGCTCTCCACTACAAGATCTGATACCTGCCCCTGCTCGTTACCGAGCACCAAGTCTAGAATGGCCTCTCCCCTTGTCGGCCTTCTCATTGTCCACAGGAGTCGTACTGGAGGATTGGAAGGAGGCGAATGTTGTTCCTTATTTCAGGAAGGGTAAAAGGGAAATCCCTGGCAATTAGAGACCAGTCAGTCTTACGTCTGTGGTCTGCAAAGTTTGGAAAAAATTCTCAGGGATAGGATTTATGACTATTTGGCAAAGCATTGTGTGATTAAAGGCAGTCAGCATGGCTTTGTGAGGGGCAGGTCATGCCTCACGAATCTTACTGATTTCTTTGAGGAGGTGTCAAGACAGGTCGACAATGGTCGAGCAGTGGATGTGGTGCATGTGGACTTCAGCAAGACATTTGATAGGGTTCCCCATGGAAGTCTCATTCATAAAGTGAGGAAGTATGGGAGCAGGTTGATTTGGCTATATGGATTCAGAATTGGCTGGCTGGCAGAACGTAGAGAGCGGTAATAGATGGAAAGTATTCTGCTTGGAGGACAGTGTTGAGTGGGATCCCACAGGGCTGTGTTCTTGGGCCTCTGCTCTTTGTAGTTTTTATAAATGACTTGGATGAGGAGGTTGTGGGTTGGATTAGTAAATTGGTTGATGACACATAGGTTGGAGGTGTCGTCGATATTATAGAGGGCTACTGTAGGCTGCAGCATAACATAGACAGGATGCAAACCTGGGCTTAGAAATGACAGATGGAGTTCAACCTGGATAAATGCGAAGTGATGCATTTTGGAAGGTCAAATTCGAACCCTAAATATAGCATTAGATACAGGATTCTTGGCAGTGTGGAGTATCAGAGGGATCTGGGTGTGCAAGTGCATAGCTCACTCAAAGTTGCCACCCAAGTGGATAGGGTGTAAAGAAAGCATATGGCGTTTTGGCTTTCATTAACAGGGGGATCGAGTTTAAGAGCCGCAAAGCTTTGCTGCAGCTCTGCAAGTCCCTGGTGAGACCACACGAGGAATAGTTCATGCAGTTGTGGTCGCCCTACTATAGGAAAGACACAGAGGCTTTGGAGAATGTGCAAAGAAGGTTTACCAGGATGCTGTCTGGACTGCAGGGTCTTGCTTTATGAAGAAAGGTTGAACAAGCTTGGATCTTTCTCTCTGGAGACAAGGAGGAGAGAGGAGAGCTGATCGAGGTGTACAAAATAATGAGAGGAATAGATAGAGTCAATGCCCAGAGATTTTCCTCAGGGCAGGATTGACTAGTACGAGAAGTCATAGTTTGAAGGTATTAGGAGGAAGGTATAAGGGAGACGTCAGAGGTAGATTCTTTACACAGAGAGTTGTGAATGCTTGGAATGCGTTGCCAACTCTGGTGGTGGAAGCAGAATCATTGGGGACATTTAAGCACATGTTGGACATGCACATGGATAGCAGTGAGTTGAGGGTTGCGTAGGTTAAATTATTATGTTTTACATTAGGATTAAATCTCCCGACAACATCGTGGACCAAAGGGCCTGTTCTGTGCTGTACTTTTCTATGTTCAATGTTCTATTTAATATATTTAAAACAGAGACAGATAAGTTCTTGATTGACAAGGGGCTCAAAGGTTACTGAGAGGAAGCAGGGAAATGGGGTTGAAAATCTATCAGTCGTGATCGAATGGCAAAGTACATTTGATGGTCCAAATGGCTTCATTTCTGCTCGTATAGTCGTGTGGGCTTATAATACTTCGGTCCTAGATGGCACGGTGGCTTAATGGTTTGCACTGCTGCCTCACAGCATCAGGGAACTGGGTTCGATTTCCTCTGGGTGCTCCAGTTTCCTGCCACAGTTCAAAGTTGTGCACGTTAGGTGAACTGGCCATGCTGAATTGCCGATTGTGTTCAGGGATGTTGAGTTTAGGTGCAATAGTCAAAGGTCTATGTATAATACTAGGGTAGAGAATGGGATTGGTTCACTTACTCTTTGAAGGGTCAGTATAGACCCATTGGGCCGAACGGCCTATTTCCACACCGTAGGGGTTCTACGAAAATGCAGGCTGTGGCAATGTTCCAATGAAGCACAACCCAAGCTCGGGTAACACCCCACTTTACACTTTGGGACGTTACAGTCTGTAGGAGTTAATATTCAATTCCATAAATTCACAGCCTGAACCCATTATGGCTGTTCTCCATTTTCCGTACACTCTCCCTCCTGGGCTCCCTAAGGTCGTGTCTCGCTTATGTTGCATTCAACAGAGAAAATCAATCTCTAATATTTGCCATTAATTTACACCCATTATATATCTGTGTTTCTTTCACTACAAATTAAAGCCGATTTGTCTTTCACACTGGGCCTCCAAACATACTTTCCCACCTCTGCCAAGATTCTAAAACGCTCACTTTCCAATTCTTTGCAATTCTGAAAAAGATTTACACTTGACTTGAAACATTAACATTGTTTCTCTGTCTGTAGATGTTGCCAGACCCACTGAGTTCCTTCAAAAATGAAAGGTTACAGGACACATTTTCAATATAGCAACGATCATGGGATACAGTAAATCTTAAACTAAACAAAAATTGTTGGACTGACTGGGTTCTTTGAGGAACAGTCACAGAATCCGAAAGATTAACTCTGCTTTCTCTCCACAGATGCTATTAGACTTGTCAGTGTCTTCAGCAATTTCTGGTTTTGAACAAGTTTCAAACATGTGTGTCAAAGCTGCTCACACACCCTGTCCAACATGGAGCACCATACACTGGGAAGTGAATGATAATGCAAGGTATGCAAATTCATTTGTTCTGAAACTATATAAGGCTGTCATCACCGACACTACAGAGCTCTTAATCACAGTGATGGAGAGAAACAGAGGGAAACACATTCGCTTTATACAGAAGATGGCATTACTGGAAGGGAAAAGATTCAGATGAAAACGTTAAATGCTTTTGAGGAATGTGACAAATTGGAGGCATGGCATCATGAAGATATCCTAACAGGATGAGAATTTTAAAAAAAGGAAGCGTTCCCACATCAGAAACCAGGATATGGCACTGTGTACAGGGGAGAAGGGTGACCAGTCCCCGTGGGAATGAGGACAGGCAGCAGAATTGTGTTGCAGATATTGCAGCTCAAACTGGGCATTCATGTGATGCTGCAAATCATAGCAGCTGTAGTAGCAGCAGCAGCAGCAGCAGAATTATATTCAACCACAATGTAATCTCTCAGTCTACCATTACCATTTCTCCCCTTTTCTCCCCTTTTCCTTGATTTCTAGATTCATACAGTCATATAGTGCACAAACAGACCCTTTGGTCCAACTTGTCCATGCTCACCAGGTGCTCCAAACTAAACTAGTACCATTTGCTTGCATTTTGTCCATATGCCTCTAAACATTTCCCATTCATATGTTTGTCCAAATGAGTTTTAAATGTTGTTACTGTACATGCATCTCCCACTTTTCCTCTGAGACCTCATTCCATATACACACATCACCCTCTGTGTGAAAACATTGACCCTTCGTCCATTTCAAATCTTCCCTCTTTCACTTAAACCTATGCCTTCTATGATTAAACACTCCATCCTGTGGAAAAGACCTTGGCTAGTCACTATATTCATACCTCTCATGATTTTATAAACATCTACAATGTCATCTCTCAACCTTCTTCATGCTATTTGACACTAACTTTACGAACAAGCATTTAAAGATAATCCCTGCAAATTTGAAACAGTATTCAAATGACAGGTAAATAACACTCAGCCCAAGCTTCATATTGTGATTTGTCTTTCTCCATGTTACAATACTAAGGCAGCAGGAAACTCTTACGAGTGCCAATAAGAGGTCAACCACATGAATTGCTTTGTCCAAATGGGGAGATGAACTCTGCAGTGAAAGCGCTTCCCTGGCCTGAACCCTATAAGAAGGGGAATTCTTGTACCACACGGTCAGCGTCTACCTTTACCAGAGTGAGATGAAGGCTGAGTATACTTTTTGAAATTTGGATCACAGAGTGAATTCAGTGCAAAGGGGAAGAGGTGATTTCCATAAGTTTTACTCCAAGAAGGAAACTTTCCGGGGTGAGATGTGAGTGGGAGGTGTAAAACATGATGAATGGAGAGGCCGAGCCACACTGAGACCAGACGCAAAGTGGCAGCACAAAATGCAGCTTGATGCTACTGCAGAGTAGGTAGGCTTGAACAAAGAGTTTCAGGTGAAGTGGGTAGGGACCATAATATGAGAGAATGTGCTCTGTAATTGGAGAGGGAGTCACTGGAATCAGGAAGGAGAGACGAGCAGGGAATAGGATGGAGCAGCAATGGCAGGGTTTTCTGTGGGGTAAATCAGGAAGCAGAGCTGAAATTCATGCCAAACATCAGCTTATGGTCCCTGAAATAGATGTTATAAATCTGGCCCTCCACTAATGCTCATCAATAATATTCTTGAGAACTTTTGTCAATCATAGTTGGTTCACCTGCTTATTGAGTTCTTCATCTTGAACAGAAACAATAATTATTGGGCGGTTTGGGATATCTGCTTGAATCTCTGCTTAACTATACTCACTGGCATTCCTCTGGGTTTATTTTCACATTCTGTTTCAGACCAGATATGAGGCAGAAATCCTCAATTTATATGCTTGGGTCTTTTCAATCATTCAGGGGGAACTTCTGAATGTGGCTGAATACATGATCAGCGGAGGCTGATTTCATTCTCCAAGTTTCTCCATCTCTGTTTTTTTTTGATGATGCCACATTCCTGTGAGCTGCGTCTAACATGACCTCATTTTCCTCCAAAGCAGAAATCACCTGACTCTGGTGGCCAGGGCCTTCAGCTGTCACTGTCCCACCTCCCATGGTGTGGCTCTCAATCCGTCCCCTCCATCCCAGAACAATGATAGATTCCTCCTTGTCCACACTTCCTCCTGCACTAGAATCCACATTCACATAATCATCTTACGCCATTTCCACCATCTCCAGCAGGACAGCACCATCAAACACATCTTCCCCTCCCGCCCACTGTCAGTATTTGGCAGGGACCGTTCCCTCTCTGTCCCCTCCATCACCCCGAACACTTCCCCACTCCACCATGGCACCTTCACATGCAATTGCAGAAGCTACAACACTTGCTCATTCACCTCTTCCCTCCTCACTGTCCAAGGTACTAAACATACCTTCCAGGTGAAGCAGCATTTCACTTGTAAACTTTCAATCTGGCCTCCTATCATTGATGCTCACAATGAAGTCTCTCTATATTGGCGAAACCAAACAGAGATTGCCTTGAGGAACACTCCCACTCTGTCTGTGGAAATAACCTTGACCTTCTCATTGCTTCCCATTTCAATAAGCTACCTTGCTCTCATGCTAACATTTCGGCCCTGGGCTGCTGCAATGTTCCAAAGAAGCACAACCCAAGCTCAAGTAACAACTCACTTTACACTTTCGTACGTTACAGCCTGTAGGAGTTAATGTACAATTTCACAACTTCACAGTCTGACCCCATTATAACTGTTCTCCAGTTTCCGTCCATTCTCCCTCCTGGCCTCCCTATGACTTTGTGTGGTTCACTCAATAGAGAGAACCCATTTTCCCCATTCACATTTTAATTATTAGGCTACTTCACATGATCTTCTCGTTCTTCACGACTAAAAGCATGTTTGTCTTTTGCCACACTCTCTTTTACTCGTCAACCCATTCCCCACATCGGTCAAGGGATTATGAAGTTCATTTTCCAATCCTTTTCAGTTCTGAAGAAGTGTCATACTGGACTTGAAACGCTAACGCTGTTTCTCTGTCTCTGCAGATGATGCCAGACCTGTTGAGTTTCTCTAGAAATGAATAGGCTCAGAACAAATTTTCAATTAAACAAATAACTGAAAATAAAATGCAAAAAGTGCTGGAGAAAATGGGAGCTTTGTAGAAGGGTCACTGGCCCTGAAAGATTAACTCTGCTTTCACTTCACGAGATGCTGCCAGACATGCTGAGTTTCGTCAGCAATTTCTGTTTTTGAACAGGTTCCATAGACGTGTGTTAAAGCTGCTCATACGCCTTGTCTAACATGGAACGCCGTGCACTGAGAAGTGACCGATAATGCAAGGTGCACAAATTCTTTGATCTGAAACTGCATAAAGCTGGCATCACTGACACTGCAGAGCTCTTAATCATGGTCAGGGAGAGAAAAAGAAGGGAACACATTCACATCAAACACAGAAGATGGCATTGAGGGAATAGAAGAGATTCAGATGCATATTATAAGGGGTTTGAGTAAAGTCACAAATTGGAGGCGTGACACCGGGTAGAGACCCTTAGCAGAATGAGAAAAGGAAAATGGAAGTGTTACCACATCAGAAACTAGTTTAAGACACTGAGTACCCGGCTGATGGATGAATGGGTCTTGGTGTGAACTGGGGGACGTCAGTAGAATTGAATTGAACGTATTGGAGCTCAAAATGGGGATTCATGTGGTGCGGTAGAATCGCAGCAGCAGCAGAATTGTATTCAACTACAATCTGTAACATTTTCCGCAGGATAATCGCTCAGCCTACCATTAACATCAAGCTGATCTATGGCTCAGCGACGAATGCGGGAGAACATGGTAGGTTCAGAACCATGTGTACCTAAACCTGATGACAAACCATTAAAGCTACCGCACTTGACTGGTTACATTCGAAACAGCAGGACTAACATCTGATACAGAGAGTGAAATGATGCCAAGATTAACAGATCAGATCGAAGATCTGCAGTGTTGCCACATCCAGACATAAATGTCGATGGACTATTAAACAATTAACTGGAGGAGAGGACTCTATAAATGTCGCCATCCTAAATCACGGGACAGCCCTGTAAACAGTGTAAAAGACATGGTTGTATTATCTGCACCGTCCTCAGCCAAAAGTGTTGAGTCGATGTTCCACCTCACCCTAGCCATGCTGCACGCAGAATCATAGATGCCAGTCTTTAATTGATCTGATTTGTTGTATGTGATATGAAGAAACAGCTGAGCACAGTAGATAAGACAAAGGCAATGGGCCCTGACACCATTCCTGCAATAGTACTGAAGACTTGTGCTGCACAGCAAGTCGTGTCCCTGGGGAAGCTGTTTTATTCCAGCTCCCACTCTGACACCTCCCTGTCAATGTGGAAAATTACTCAGCTATGTCCAATCCCATAACAAGAAAATAACTGCAGTCTGACCATTTACCACGCGCTGAGTCCCGTGGAGATAGTCACATTGGTGGGAGTTATTTTTGACAGAGCTGTCAAGCAACGCAGAAATAACCTGCTCAGTGTGGGTTCAGATAGCTCCCCATGTGGAGATAGTGCAGTTGTTGAAATGTCACTGGATTAATCCAGTCCAGGCTAATGCTCTGGCAGCTGGTGGACGTTATAATTAATAAAATATTGAGATGTAAAACCTGGAGTCATTGGAAACACCAATTTCCTTCCTCAATGTACTTTCAGGAAGTGAATCTCCCGTGCTTTCCTGGTCTGGCCTAAACATGACTCCAGTCACACAGAGATATGAGAAACTCTTCAATGGTCTCGGAAAGAGCCAAGCAAGACACTCTAAAGCATCAGAGTGTTCTGGGGTCTTAAAGGAAAAAAACGTACAGTTCACCCGGCACCAGCCTCAGTATTGGAACGGGAAATACTACCGTGTTGACCCTGCAGAGACCTTCTTCCTAACATCTCAGAGCAGGTGGCAACATTTACAGAGCTTTCCCACAGACTGCACAGAAACATCGGGAAAGGAGTAGGTCATTAAACACACTGAGCATCCTCCATTCTAGTTCATGGTGAAAATCTCCTCAATTCAGTTTTCCCCACACAGTGTTCATATCCTTTAGTATGTTTAAACATCGGAACATATAAAATAGGAACTACTGCATTTGCTTTGATCCATCAATTTTGATCCTCCATTCAATATACAGGCAGTTATCCAATAAAGGTGTGTTTATTAAACGCAATTTCGCTGCAACACAATTAGTGAATTGCGCCCCTTTCTTTATAAAGCGAGCTCCCGTTCACTGTTATGGGAGACCATCTCTGGCACCAGCTGAACAGCAAGTCTGTTCAGGATACCTCTGTCTGCCAAATGTACCATCAGTATGTTCACCTAAAGCAGGAATGTAATCCGCTCTGCAAGCCTTGAAACTGAGCCTGAAAGTGGGATTTGTAGTCTACATTTAGAAGCAAATTAATTTCAAACCAGGAGGGGAATATCTTGGAGAGAGCTGGAATTCTGCATCGGCATCACGTGGTCAGTCAGCTCGCGCGCTTTCTGAAGAAGATCTTGGTGAAAGGTGCAGGGCTGTAGTCAGTGACTGTAGTGTTAAAGTGTGACATTTACTGTATTAATTCATTACAATATACGGTTTAAAGATTTATGCAGCCTCGGTTTGGATAGAATGGATGAGGGTTGCTGGGGGATGGACTATAAATCTTTTAATCTTTTTTATCTGTCTTCCCTGTATGTGGGAGTATTGTCGGAACACTGCACTGCTGTATATGTTTCACCCTGTTTATATAAGGAGGCGGGAATAAAATAACAGACGGGCTGCATAAAATGTTTGTTGGAGAAGTTTGTGGATACCTTTGTCTAATGCTGCTCCAAGTTTGAAATTCCCTGTTATCAAGTCCTTTCTTAACCTAATGACATCATTCAGAGCATTCAAACTGCTGCTCAGGAACAGAGAGAAACAGAAGGTAATCACTCAACTGCTCGATTCTGGGACTTAGGGACAGGAGACAGTCGTTCAACTGTTCGAGATTGGGACACAGGAACAGGAGGTAGTCACTCAACTGCTCAACACTGGGACACAGGAACAGGAGGCAGTCACTCAACTGCTCGCGACTGGGATACAGCGAAACATGGAGGCTAGTGAGGCCCCAGATTTCTGTTCCCCAGGAACAGGAGGCGGTGACTCACTACCCACCAGTCTGGGACCCTGGGAGAAAAGGGAAATCGGCTTGTTACTAACAGAAATATCTGAATAAGTTGCATGAGCGAGCCATTCAATCCTGCTCCAACATTCTTCAAAACCATGACTGATCTGATTGCAATTCCCTCATTCCATTTTACAGAGATTCTCCTCTCTATAGCCTCTGCTCCATTTGTTGGTCATGTTACAGATCCAGATGCTGTAACTACAGTCACCATGTTTCATCCAGAGTTGGGTCACCAAAGCCTCTGGTCTTCCTGAATTTCCACAGCAGTTTAAAACACAGCCTCCAGGAAACCATCCCCAGCACTTCCACGAATGTACAAAAACTAGAGTTAAGTCAAATGTCAGTGAAATGCAAGTGAGAAGCCTGGTCTGAATCACTAACAGTTGTGGGGATTCCTCATGTTACGGAGCACATGAGCAGCAGAGAGTGATTAACACAGGCGTTCAAGGATAGGCACAGAGCAAGTTACAAAGGTGTGCCTCAAAACTGCTAAAACCCCACTCTCCAACATGGAGCACAGGGCAGGACACTGGGACACACACAGAGACAACACATGCACACAGACCCACACAGACACACAGACACATTAGCATCTTTAGGATATAACTAGATAAGTTATGCTTAATGATGGGATCAAGGCTTGTTGTGAGAAAGCAGAAGAATTGGCTTGAAAAGCATGTCAGCCATGATCAATAGCTCAGTAGACTGGATGGGCGAAATGGCCTTTTATTCTGCTCTAATTATTTACGGTCTACGGTACATGCATTTGTCTGCGTATGTGCGCATACTTGTATGTGCATGTGTCTGTGTGTGTGACCATGTTTTTGTGTGTTTGAGTGTGCTTGTCTGTGTATGCATCTGTGTGTGTCTGTGTATGTTTGTGCTCCTCAGTATTTTCAGAAACGGAAATATCAATGTACATTTTATTAAAATGTCTATTCTGTTTGACATTCACCTTTCCATCATAGTTTGAGGAATTTTGATTTCGTCATGAATTTGTTATTTTAACAAATGAAGGAAATCAACCTGACCTCTTCGGAGGATGACCCTGACCCAATGTGAGACCTATAACATTGGCCATACCATCAGCCTGGTTACAGCGATAATTTGTTGTTACCAATGGAAGAGTGGCTGTAGAAAATAAAACAGTTACCCAACAACCCAAGGAACTCTGGACCAGTGAGCCTGACATCAGTGGTGGGTGAGTTGTTGGAGGGGATTCTGAGGGATAGCCAATTGCATGCATTTTCAAAGGCAAGAATTGATTGGGGATAATCACTATGGTTTTTTGCATGAGAAATCGCGTTGTACGAATTTGACTGAGTTTGTTAAAAAGGTGACAAAGCAGATTGATGAAGGCAGTGTTGTAGATGGTTTCCATACAAACTGGAACAAGTTGTTTGACAAGATTCTGCATATTAGGCAAGTTAGTAAGGTTAAGTCACATGGGAATCAGCGCATCCAAACCAATTGAATACAAAATTAGATTGAAAGGAGGAACAGAGGTTTGTAGAGGATTGCTTTTCAGACTGGAGGCCTGTTTTAAGGTACGAGGGGAAATATTTTAGAGGGAGGTGTCCATATGGAATTATCTCCCAGAGGACGTGGTGGAGTCTGGCATCTTGATGGGTATTTGAATAAGGAGGTTTAGACGAATGAGACAAATGCTCTCAAATCATACTCGAACAAAATGGGATGTCTGGTCAGCACTTACACATTTGCATGCTTTATGACTCTATAAGAGGGATTGAGCAGAAATTCTAAACAGGCATTTCAAGTGGGAATTCTCATCCCCACAAGTTTGAGATATCTCTTTGTTTATATTTATTCAACGCTGAGTTAGTTAAATATTGGACAGAGAAGTGATTCTTGGATAATAGCACACAGACAGGAAAGTGGAGCTGAGACCACAACTTGATCAGCCACAATCTTAGTCCCTGGTAGAGAAGGCTCAAAGTGTCCAATGACCCACTCCTTCTCCTCAGTCCCATGTTTCTGTGTTCCATTCAGCCCATCAAACCAACTAGACGGAGCAATTAGAGGCTACTTACTCCTTTCACAGAAACAGAGGAGACCATTCAGCCGCTCAAAACTGTCAAACCCAGTTTGGACTGTTTGGAAAGTGTAAGAGGAAATCCCAGGCAGTGGTATGAAAGAGGGTCCTCATTACTCCTAACTGAGCTTCCCCTTTCTGCAACCTGTGCTTCGTTTGTTGGTCAAGTTGTGGACCCAGTTTCACTGTGAATACAGCCCCCATTCCTCACCCTGCGATGGTCCAGACAATCTGGTAATACTCAACAACAGAGCTTCCAGGAAAATAACAGCCTCTACTTTCCAATAATAGAACGTGAGAAGCCCACAAACAGGGATATGTCATTCATCCACACGCCACCCACCCCCGTTCCCCCAACGCCCCCATCCACCCACAAGCAGGTCTTCTCCCACAATAAGATCATAAGGTCTAATATCCTCTTTCGCGTCCAATTCGTGTCAGAGCCCTCAACTCTGACTGGTCAAAAAGCACTCCCTGCCCAGCACTGTGGCCTATTGATATGAGCAAAAGACATGAACACAAGGGCTCAGGGAAGAGTGACTGGCCCTGACATCAAGGCATCATTTAACTAAGGACGTTCCCAAGGAATCTGAGCAGGATTGAACTTAATGGGAATGAGTTGTAAACATCCCTGGTTAGAGTGAGTTAAAGCATAAAGCACAATGATTGTGGTTTGTGGACAAATACCCATGCAGTCCTGGACATGTCTGCAAAAGATCCTCAAGGTAGCTTCCTCAGCACAAAAATCTTCAGGTGCTTCATAAATGTTTTGCCCACACCATAAGATTAGAAGTGGGGGTGTTCACTGAAGATCATACAATATTTAGGAAAAAAATGTCCCCTTCAGCTCCTGAACTAGTCTGTGTCCACGTGCAGCAAGTCCAGAACAACATTCAGGCTTGTGCTGTTGGAAGTATCAGTAACATTCATGCAACAGTGCTGCTGGACACTGCACATTTCCACAGTTAAAAGGGGGAAATTATTCAGCTCCTCACGGTAGCTTCACAGGAATATGAGGAAGTCATTCAGCTCAACGACATTATTGGAGAAGTGTAGAGATAGCCCATTTAATGCCTCCAAACAAATAATACAGGAAGAGAAGGGGTCACGTGTTATGGACGACAGCAGAGTTCCTCAAAAATATTTGAAGGCGTTGGCCTAGACTCTATTAATAATTAAGTGTTCTGATACATGTACTTGGCAAAAAGGAAAGATCAGACACAGATTATCAGATGCAGTTCTTCAATCGAGGAGGGAAAACAAATCAAGTGAAAATTTAGAGACAGTTGCAGCCTGGAGACGTCCACTGAAGCTTCCAACTCTGTGGAGAACCCAATCGTTTCTGATGTTACTGAGAACCAAAACACTTCCTGTAATGTGGTTGCCAGAACTGCACACAGTATTCTATCTATGGCCTAAACAATGGCATGTTTAACTCATATTATGTCGCCTCGATGAGTAAACACTATGCCTACAGTCCCGTGTGATTTCTTAACTGGCTATTACACTGTCCAATCACATTCATGGATGTGTGGAGAAACATCCTCTCACGTCACTAGTGTTCTGATATTCATTAGAATTCTCCCCTGTCTGGCTCCTTCTTACAAGGTACATCACCTCGTATTTATCAGGGTTCCATTCCATCTGCCATTGATCTGACCATTTGACCATTCCACCTGTATTTTGCTATAACATAAGGCCTTCATCCTCACTGCCAACCACGTGGCCAATCTTTGTGTCAAACACAAAATTACTTATTATGCTCAGCCCCCACCCCCAACCACCCCCTCCACATTTACATTTCCATCATTTATGTATACCACAAATAATACAACTGCACTGCTCGCTGTGGTACACCACGAGACACTGATGTATCTCTACCAACTTTCCAGTAACTTGGGGCCACATAGCTATTCTCCAGTCCTCTAGCACCTCCCTTTTGTGGTCAGATTCGACTAAAACATTTAGGTCAGGACATTTCTTCTCTTGTCTCCAACAGCATCCTGCGATACACCTCACCTGTACTTTACATTATCCAAAACCATCAATCCCAACTTGCATCTTATATCAATTTGTTCGAGAGCTTCCCAGTCCATCTTCTTGAATTCTGTACCTGCATCTTCCTTCTCCCAACTAAAACAGATGTGATGCTCTCGTGTCACAGTTTATCAATGTTCCCCAGTTTCACATACTGATTACCCCCTTGGTTTCGAAATGGATCCTAATTTTTCCCTGGTTATTCAGCAATGGAGGAGACCTGAACCATGTTGGAACTGATCACAGCCAAGCTGCAGAAGCATGACCAGGAGATCCAGCGTCTCGGGCCACATGTCGTGGAGGTGGAAGAGTGGACTACGGCTTTGGAAACCATGGCAGAATCCTCGGCGGGTCGGGTCCAAGCCCTAGAATGGTAGGTGCAGGCCTTAGTAGAGCAGGTTGAGGACCTCGAACATTGGAGCCGTCAGAATAACATCAGCTTGGTCGGGCTGCCGGAACGGGAACAAGAAAGCCAGCTCGTCAGCTTCTTGGAACAATGGCTCACACAATTTTTGAAACTGTAAGTCAGGGCAGACTGGGTGCGTGTTGAGTGGGCCCACCGGGTCGCAGTGTGCAGGCCCGGATCGGACCAGCATCCCTGTCCGGTCCTTGTGTAACTCCAGCACGGTAGACAAAAACAGGTGCTGGAAACTTCTTGAGCCTTGGGGCACGTCGTACAATTAAGGGGAGACTTTAACTGACGTATGCACCCCGAGGTGGATAGGATGTCGAGGGGTATCAGAGGTATTTCCCCGCCACCCAGGCAGCTAGTGGACCTGAACAGGTGGCTGGGTTGGTGGATGTGTGAGATGTCTTCACCCTGAAGATAGGGATTTCACCTTTTTTTCTAACACACATAAAGGCTATACTAGGATTGACATGTTGTTTGCCCCATTGATCTTTTTAAATTCGATCCTGTCCTTTAGAATTGGGAACCATTTCTGATCATGTGGCAGTGTACATGGAGGTCAAGGATGGTGGCGATGGGACAGGCTCACTGCACTGGCACGTGGATCCTTTCCTCCTGAAGGATAGCAAATTCATTGAGTAGTTTATGGGGGAATTTAATTTTGTTTGGAACAAGACCTTGTGCACGACCAGTAATCCGACGGTGCTCTGGAAGACTGCCAAAGCCTATACAAGGGATTTGATTATTTCTTACTTGGTGATTCAGAAGCGGCAGAAGGGAGAACAGCAGCGTATGCTTGAGGCTCGGGTGAAGAGAGCTGACACACCATATTTTGTCCGACCGTCTATAACTGAATTGCAGCCCTCCGGACTGCTCTGAATGCTGCACTCGCCCAGAGAGCAAAGAGAGAGATTTCCTTTGCGAAACAGAAGGTATTCGAGCATGGTGATAACCAGGTAGATACGAGGCATACTTGGCCAGAAAGAAGATTGCTGCTATTATCACCCGAGATCCCAAAAAGATTAATGCAGCATTCAGGAAGTTCTACTCTGTGTTGTTCCAGTCAGCGGGCTGGGAGGATTGATTGGCAACGATGGAGTTCTTTGTTAAGGACTTGGACCTCCCAGGTGTAAGTTCAGAGCAGGCGTCTCTTTAGATTGTCCCTCTCATAATCAGAGAGATAGAGGAGACAATGGGGCAGCTCCAGAGTGGTAAAGCCCCCGGCCCAGATGGACTTTCAGAGTGAGATTTAGAAGGAGTTCATAGACATGCTGGCTGGGCCAGTGTTGGATATGTACAATTATTCCTACAGTCAGGACTGCCTCCCATCCTATTTGAGAGAAGGAAATATTCATCTTATTCTCAAGAGAGGGAAAGTCCCAGAGGATTGCACTTTGTATGTGCCTGTTCATTATTAAACGTGGACTTCAAAATTTTGTCGAAAATGCTGGCTTTGAAGGTCCATTGTGAAAGAGGACCATTTTTATTAGGGGCCGTAGGTCCTCTGACAATATTCGAAGAGTGCTAAATATGGTTCCAATCTGCCAGCAAGGCTCGATTCCAGGCTCGGTAGTCTCCCTGGATGTAGAGAAAGCATTTGACCGGATGGAGTAGATCTGCACCTTTCATGTCCTTGAATGGTTTGGTCTTGGAGGGGTCTTCGCCAGGTGGGTGGCAGTGTTATATAGTGACCTGAAAGCAACGGATTTCACTAATGGTATAAGATCTGACAATTTTAGTATTGACAGTGGCAGCCAGCAAAGTTGCCCCCTTTCACTGTTATCATTTACATTAATTATTGAGCCGTTGGCATCCGGGGGGACGCCAATATCACTGGCAAGGAGGTAGGACCAGGAAGGAATAAGATCACCCTTTAAGCAGATGGCGTTCCTCTCTTTCTAACTAACCCTATGATATCTGTGTCCTGTTTAATACGAATGATGAATTTATTTGTAAATTTCTCAGGGTATAAAATCAATTTTATGAAATCGGAGGCCATCCTTGTTGGGGGTCTTATTGGATTACGTGACCTTGGGGTGGAATCTGATTCCCTTCCAGATGGTCACAAGGAGGTTTATGTATTTTTATCATCCAAGCCTTCGATTAATTATATAAAGCTAACATCGTGCAGTTGCTAGAGAATATAAGACAGAATCATCCAATATTCTGTTTGGGTTAGCTCTTGTTAAAATGAATGTCCTACTTTGTTTATGATACCCCATGCCAATTCCCCCTTTGACGCTGCCGAGGCAGGCGCTACGGAGGATTAACAGTTGGCTTTGAACTTTCATCTGGCGTCACAGATGGCCTCTTATTAACCTGGACAAATTGCAGCTTCCACAGTGAATGGGGGCGTGTAGATTTTCCTAGTTTAAGAAATACGAACCAAGTTCCTTGCTTTCCGATGTGGCTAATTGGACTTGTCAGGACCCATGGACAATTTGGCTGGACATCGAGGCCTTCTAGGCAAATTGTCCCCTCATTAATCTGTTGTTCATGGACAAGATGAGGACTGTTATGGAGAATTGCAGACACCGATTGTCCCTAACACAGTGAAAGCATGGAGAATGGTGGGACAAGTTGAGGGCACTTTACAAAACAAAAACTTCGGCTTTCACTCCCATTGTAGGATTGGTAGGATTCCAGCGGGATTTATGGATGCCGGCTTTAGGCTCTGGGAGTCCAGATGAGTTTGCTGTTTGGGAGAATTTTTTGACTGGGAGGTCATGATGAATTTTGAGCAGCTGAGCCAGGAATATGAGGTATCTGGGAGGTACCTCTTTTGTTACTTTCAGCTTCAGGACTTGATACAGAAAAAAGACTATATTAATGGTTCATCTCTGTAAGTCAGATATGGAGAAGAGAGTGCTTCAGAGTACGGGCACTCTCTCGTTCAGCGTCTTCTGTCATTTATTAGGAGGTAGTGTCTCAAAGGACATTAACCCTGTTACAACAGCACAGGAAGAGGCTATTCAGACCCTGGAGCCTGATATACAGTTACGGGAGGAGGCTTGTCAGCTCCTCGAGTCGATAACACTGGGCCCAGATTAGGCATGCAGCACCAGTATCCTGTTATGCAGCAATAGGATCAGTCTATTGAGCTTCCTCAAGTCTGTAACATAGGAACTGGAAGAGGGACTGGAGATTGGTGCATTGGGATACCAGGAGGATATTCAATCCCATCGAGCCTGTTGCACGGGAATTGGAGAAGGATGCAACCTATAAGATTTCTTATGGGAAAGGAGAAAGATGTTTACCTCACGTGTCTCGTGTATGGGAACAGAAGAAGGCCAATAATTCCCTCAGTCCTATATCAGGGATGCAGGAGAGACCGTTCAGTATCTCCAGCCTGTGATGGAGGAATAGGATAAGGTGTTTTCAGCCCCTCAAACTGTTACACAGCAACAGGAAGGTTGCGTAAGCCCTCACGACTCTTACGCATCAACAGGAGGAGGAAAGGCAGACCATCGAGACTGTGATGTGGAACACCAGAAAGACATCAGCCCACCGATTTTGTGCACAAGGAAGAGAATGAGTCCATTCAGCGACTCAGACCTCTTACAGAGCAATCAGAGCAGGTCATTTCACGCCATGAGCCAATTACACAGGATTGGAGCAAACAAAGAGATTATAGAGCAGTAAGAATTTAGAATTATCACCTTCACGGTGGAATATATTAGTTTGAAAACTGTTCAAATTTACGAAATATTGGTAAAGTCCATTATTCAGGAATTAATGACAAGAAATTTGTAAAGTCAAACCACAATCCATCAGAATCAATATGATTTCGATCATGGGGATCGAGAGATGAAATATTTGGACTTCCAGAAGGCATTGAATAGCTCTGCACAAATGATTAATCGGCAGAATAAGATCGTTTATGGGTAAAAGTAATTTATAAACTTGGTACAGGATTAGTGAAGCTACAAAATGCAGTGAGATGGAAAAATATGGGTAATTTTGTGTTGGCAAAATTCAACTTTTAGGAAACCATGTGTCTTGGTCCACATGCCCCACCTATTTACAATCTATAGTCTTAAGTATTTGAGAGGATAGAACATGTTATAACCAATTAACAGATGACACTAACTCAGGTGAGAAATTGCAATGAAGATGCAAGAAGTTAGGAAATGTATATGGATAGGTTGGGGGCAACATTTGACAGAAGAAACTGAACAACGAAAAGTATGAGTGTATCTGTTTGGATCAATGTAGCAGAAAGGCAAATTATTATCCAAATGGAGAGACACTTCAGAATGATTAGGTGCAGAGGGATCTGGCTGCCCGCATCCAAACTAGAGAATACTCAGATGTTGGTACAGCAGATAATAAGAAAGGCAAGTGCAACTTTGGCATTTATTTCTAAAAAAGTGGATTATAAAGGGAGGGAGGTGTGAGATCGCAACTGAGTACTGTGTGCAGTCTTGGTGTCCTGACTGTAGGAGGGATGTATTTGCCATGGAGGCAGTTTAGAAGTGGTTTACTCGATTTACTCTAGATATGTGGAGATTGTCCTCTGAAGAGAGATTGAGCAGTTCAGGCCAATACTGCCTGGAGTACAGAAAAATGAGAGGAGATTTCGGAGGTCTGGACGATGTTAAAGGTGACTTACAATTTAGATGTGAAGTTAATATTTCCTCATGTGGGACAATCTCGAACGATCCGAAAAGCACCCTTGTCCATGGCTCACCACATGGATCACACCGGGAAGTGAACAGTAAACCAGGACTGACGCACCCCTGTCCATGGATCAAAACATGGGAAACACCAGGAAGTGAAAATTAGCCCAGCACACACATCTTCCTGTCAATTGATCACCACATGGGGCACACCGGGAAGTGAACAATAACCAAACACACAAACACCCCTGTCCATGGATTACCACATGGGGCACACCAGAAAGTGAACAATAACCCAACACACACACACCCCTGTCCATGGATCACCACATGGGGCACACCGGGAAGTGAACAGTAGCCCAGGACAGGCACACCCCTGTCCATGGATCACCACATGGGACACACCGGGAAGTGAACAGTAGCTCAGCTCACACGCACATCCCTCTCCATGGATCACCACATGGGGCACAGCGGAAAGTGAGCAATAGCCCAGCACACACACACCTCCCTGTCCACTGATCACCACATGGGGCACACCGGGAAGTGAACAATAATCCAGCACAGACCCCTGTTCATGGATCACCACATGGTGCACACCGGGAAGTGAACAGCAGCCCAGCACACACACCTCTACCCATTGATCACAACATGGGGCACACGGGGAAGTGAAAAATAGCCCAGCACAGACACACCACTGTCCATGGATCACCACATGAGACAAACTGGGAAGTGAACACCAAACAAAGACACACACCTCTGTCCATGGATCACCACATGGAACACACCGGGAAGTGAACAACAGCCCAACAAACACACACCACTGTCCATGGATCACCACATGGGACACACCGGGAAGTGAACAACAGCCCAGCACTCACAGCTCCCTGTCCATGGATCACCACATGGGGCACACCGGGAAGTGAACAATAACCCAACACACACACCCCTGTCCATGGATCACCACATGGGGAACAGCGGGAAGTGAACAATAACCCAACACACACACCCCTGTCCATGGATCACCACATGGGGCACACCGGGAAGTGAACAATAACCCAACACACACACCCCTGTCCATGGATCAACACATGGGGCACACCGGGAAGTGAGCAATAATCCAGTACACACACCCCTGTCCATGGATCACCACATGGGGCACACCGGGAAGTGAACAGTAGCCCAGGAAAGACACACTCCTGACCATGGTTCACCACATGGGACACACCGGGAAGTGAACAATAGCCCAGGACAGACACACCAGTGTCCATGGATCACCACATGGGACACACCGGGAAGTGAGCAATAGCTCAGCACACACACACCTCCCTGTCCATGGATCACCACATGGGGCACACCGGGAAGTGAGCAATAGCCCAGCACTCATAGCTCCCTGTCCATGGATCACCACATGGGGCACGCCGGGAAGTGAACAATAACCCAACACACACACCCCTGTCCACGGATCAACACATCGGGCACACCGGGAAGTGAGCAATAATCCAGTACACACACCCCTGTCCATGGATCACCACATGGGACTCACTGGGAAGTGAACAATAGCCCAGCACACACGCCCCAGTCCTTGGTTCACCACATGGGGCACACAGGGAAGTGAACAGCAGACCACTTCACACGCACCACTGTCCATAGATCACCACATGGGACACACCGGGAAGTGAACAGTAGCCCAACACAAACACACACTCCATTGTCCATGGATCACCACATGGGACACACCGGGAAGTGAACAACAGCCCAGCATACACATCTCCCGATCCATGGATCACCACATGGAGCACACCGGGAAGTGAACAACAGCCCAACATACACACACCACTGTCCATGGATCACCACATGGGGCACACCGGGAAGTGCACAATAACCCAACACACACGCACCTGTCCATGGATCACGACATGGGACACACCGGGAAGAGAATAGTAGCCCAGCATACACACACATCCCTCTCCATGGATCACCACATGGGGCACAGCGGGAAGTGAACAATAGGCCAGCACACACACACCTCCCTGTCCATGGATCACCACATGGGGCACACCGGGAAGTGAACAATAATCCAGCACAGACCCCTGTTCATGGATCGCCACATGGGGCACACCGGGAAGTGAACAGCAGCCCAGCACACAAAACCTACCCATTGATCGCAACATGGGGCACACGGGGAAGTGAAAAACAGCCCAGCACACACACACCACTGTCCATGGATAACCACATGGGGTACACCGGGAAGCGAACACCAACCAAAGACACGCACCTCTGTCCATGGATCACCACATGGAACACACCGGGAAGTGAACAACAGCCCAACACGCACACACCACTGTCCATGGATCACCACATGAGGCAAACCGGGAAGCGAACACCAACCAAAGACACGCACCTCTGTCCATGGATCACCACATGGAGCACACCGGGAAGTGAACAACAGCCCAACACACACACACCACTGTCCATGGATCATCACATGGGACACACCGGGAAGTGAACAATAACCCAACACACACAACCCTGTCCATGGATCAACACATTGGGCACACCGGGAAGTGAGCAATAACCTAGTACACACACCCCTGTCTATGGATCACCACATGGGGCACACAGGGAAATGAACAGAAGCCCAGGACAGACACACCCCTGTCCATGGCTCACCACATGGGTCACACCGGGAAGTGAACAGTAAACCAGGACAGACACAGCCCTGTCAATGCTTCACCACATCGAACACACCGGATAGTGAACATTAGCCCAGCACACACACCTCCCTGTCCATGGATCACCACATGGGCACACCGGGATGTGAACAATAACCCAACACACACACCCCTGTCCATGGATCACCACATGGGGCACACTGGGAAGTGAGCAAGAACCCAATACACACACGCCTGTCTAAGGATCACCACATGGGGCACACCGGGAAATGAACAGTAGCCCAGGACAGACACACCCCTGTCCATGGCCCACCACATGGGTCACACCGGGATGTGAACAGTAGCCCAGCACAGACACACCTCCCTGTCCATGGATCACCACATCGGGCACACCGGGAAGTGAAAAATAACTCAACATACACACACCCTTGTCCATAGATCACCACATGGGGCACACCGGGAAGTGAGCAATAACCCCGAACACACACCCCTGTGCATGGAGCACCACTGGGGGCAACCAGGAAGTGAACAATAGCCCAGCACACACACCTCCCTCTTCATGGATCACCACATGGGGCACATCAGGAAGTGAACAACAGACCAGCAGACACATACCCCTGTCCATAGATCACCACATGGGACACACCGGGAAGTGAACAATAGCCAGGGACACACACCTCTCTCTTCATGGATCACCACATGGGGCACACCGGGAAGTGAACAGCAGCCCAGCACACACACACACCCCTGTCCATAGATCACCACATGGGAAACACCGGGAAGTGAGCAATAACCCAGTACACACCTCCCTGTCCATGGATCACCACATGGGGTACACCGGGAAGTGAGCAATAACCCAGTACACACACCCCTCTCCATGGTTCACCACATGGGGCACACCGGAAGTGAACAATAATCCAGCACAGACCCCTGTTCATGGATCACCACATGGGGCACAGCGGGAAGTGAACAGAAGCCCAGCACACACACCTCTAACCATTGATCACAACATGGGGCACACGGGGAAGTGAAAAACAGCACAGCACACACACACCCCTGTCCATGGATCACCACATGGTGAACACCGGGAAGTGGACACTAGCCCAGCACACACACCTCCCTGTCCATGGATCACCACATGGGCACACCGGGAAGTGAACGGCAGAACACTTCACACGCACCCCTGTCCATAGATCACCACATGGGACACACCGGGAAGAGAACAACAGCCCAACACACACACACAACTGTCCATGGATCACCACATGGGGCACACCGGGAAGTGAACAATGCCCAGCACACACATCTCCCTGTCCATGGATCACCACATGGGGCACACCGGGAAGAGAACAATAACCCAACACACACACACCTGTCCATGGATCACCGCATGGGCACACTGGGAAGTGAATACTAACCCAACACACACACACCTGTCCATGGCTCACCACATGGGACACATCGGGAAGTGAACAGAAGCCCAGCACACACACACATCCCTCTCCATGGATCACCACATGGGGCACAGCGGGAAGTGAGCAATAGCCCAGCACACACACATCTCCCTGTCCACTGATCACCACATGGGGCACACCGGGAAGTGAACAACGATCCAGCACAGACCCCTGTTCATGGATCACCACATGGGGCACACCGGGAAGTGAACAACAGCCCAGCACTCACACCTCTACCCATTGATCACAACATGGGGCACACGGGGAAGTGGAAAATAGCCCAGCACACACACACCACTGTCCATGGATCACCACATGAGACAAACCGGGAAGTGAACACCAACCAAAGACACGCACCTCTGTCCATGGATCACCACATGGAACACACCGGGAAGTGAACAACAGACCAACACACACACACCACTGTCCATGGATCACCACATGAGGCAAACCGGGAAGCGAACACCAACCAAAGACACGAATCTCCGTCCATCGATCACCATTTGGGACACACCGGGAAGTGAAGAACAGCCCAACACACACACACCACTGTCCATGGATCACCACATTGGACACAACGGGAAGTCAACAATAGCCCAGCACACACACCCCCCTGCCCATGGACCACCACATGGGGCACACCGGGAAGTGAACTGTAGCCCAGGACAGACACACCCCTGTCCATGGATCACCACATGGAACACACCGGGAAGTGAACATTAGCCCAGCACACACACCTCCCTGTCCATGGATCACCACATGGGGCACACCGGGAGGTGAACAATAACCTCACACACACACCCCTGTCCATGGATCACCACATGGGACACACCGGGAAGTGAGCAATAACCCAGTACACACACCTGCCTGTCCATGGATCACCACATGGTGCACACTGGGAAGTGAACAGTAGACCAGGACAGACACACCCCTGACCATGGCTCACCACATGGGTCACACCAGAAAGTGATCAGTAGCCCAGGACAGACATACCAGTGTCCATGGATCACCACATGGGAACACACCCTGAAGTGAGCAATAGCCCAGCACACAAACACCTCCCTGTCCATGGATCACAACATGGGGCACACTGGGAAGTGAGCAATAGTCCAGCACACACATCTCCCTCTTCATGGATCACCATATGTGGCACACCAGGAAGTGAACAATAGCCCAGCACACATACGCCCCTGTCCATGGATCACCACATGAGGCATACCGGGAAGTGAACAATAGCCCAACACACACACCCCTGTCCATGGATGACCACATGGGGCGCACCGGGAAGTGAACAGCAGACCAGCAGACACACACTCCTGTCCATAGAGCACCACATGGGACACGCCGGGAAGTGAAAAGCAGCCCAGAACACACATACATACCCCTGTTCATAGATCACCACATGGGAAACACCGGGAAGTGAACAATAGCACAGCAAACACACACTAATATCCATGGATCTCCACATGGGGCACACCGGGTAGGGAACAGCAGCCCAGCACACACACGTCCCTGTCCATAGATCAGAACATGGGGCACACCGGGAAGTGAGCAATAATCCAGCACAGACCCCTTTTCATGGATCACGACATGGGGCACAACGGGAAGTGAGCAGCAGCCCAGCATACACACCTCCCTGTCCATGGATCACCACATGGTGCACACTGGGAAGTGAACAGTAGCCCAGCACACACACACCACTGTCCATGGATCACCACATGGGACACACCGGGAAGTGAACAATAGCCCAGCACACACACCACTGTCCATGGATCACAACTTGGATCACACCGGGAAGTGAACGGCAGACCAGTTCACACACACCCCTGTCCATAGATCACCACATGGGACACACCGGGAAGTGAACAACAGCCCAACACACACACACCACTGACCATGAATCACCACATAGGACACACCGGGAAGTGAACAATAACCCAGCACACACATATCACTGTCCATGGATCACCACATGGGGCACACCGGGAAGTGAACAATAACGCAACACACACACCCCTGTCCATGGATCACCACAAGGGGCACACCAGAAAGTGAATAATAACCCAACACACACACCCCTGTCCATGGATCAACACATGGGACACACCGGGAAGTGAACAATAGACCAGGACACACACCTCTCTCTTCATGGATCACCACATGGGACACACCGGGAAGTGAACAGCAGCCCAGCACACACACACCCCTGTCCATAGATCACCAAATGGGACACACCGGAAAGTGAACAATAGCCCAGCAAACACACACTAATGTCCATGGATCACCACATGCGGCACACCGGGAATGGAACAGCAGCCTAGCACACACACGCCCCTGTTCATAGATCACACATGGGACATACCAGGAAGTGAACAATAGCCCAGCACACGCACACTCCTGTCCATGGATCACCACATGGGGCACACCGGGAAGTGAGCAGCAGCCCAGCATACACACACTTCTGTCCATGGATCACCAGACGGGACACACCGGGAAGTGAGCAATAGCCCAGCACACAAGCACACCTCTGTCCATGGATCACCACATGGTTAACACCGGGAAGTGAACAATAGCTCAGCACACACAGCTCCCTGTCCATGAATTACCACTTGGGGCACACCGGGTATTGAACAATAACACAGCACACACACCCTGTCCATGGATCACCACATGGGGCACACCTGGAAGTGAACAGTAGCCCAGCACACACACAACACTGTCCATGGATCACCACATGGGCCACACCGGGAAGTGAACAATAGCCCAGCACACACGCCCCAGTCCATGGTTCACCACATGGGGCAAACCGGGAAGGGAACAACAGCCCAACACAAACACACCCCTGTCCATGGATCACCACACGGGACACACCGGGAAGGAACAATAGCCCAGCACACACATCTCCCTGTCCATGGATCACCACATGGGGCACACTGGGAAGTGAACAATAACCCAACACAGACACCCCTGTCCATGGATCACCACATGGGGCACACCGGGAAGTGAGCAATAACCCAGTACACACACCCCTGTCCATTGGTCACCACAGGTGGCACACTGGGAAGTGATCAGTAGCCCAGGACAGACACACCCCTGCCCATGGCTCACCACATAGGACACACCGGGAAGTGAGCAATAATCCAGCACAAACCCCTGTCCATGGCTCACCACATGGGACACACCGGGAAGTGAACAGTAGCCAAACACACACACACACACACCTCTAAACATTGATCACAACATGGGGCACACGGGGAAGTCAAAAACAGCCCAGCACACACACACCACTGTCCATGGATCACCACATGGGGCACACCGGAAAGTGAGCAATAACCCAGTACACACACCCATGTCTATGGATCACCACATGGGCACACCGGGAAATGAAGAGGAGCCCAGGACAGACACACCCTTGTCCATGGCTCACCACATGGATCACACCGGGAAGTGAACAGGAAACCAGGACTGACGCACCCCTGTTCATGGATCACAACATGGGACACACCAGGAAGTGAACATTAGCCCAGCACACACACCTCCCTGTCAATGGATCACCACATGGGGCACAGCGGGAAGTGAACAATAACCCAACACACACACCCCTGTCCATGGATCACCACATGGGACACACTGGGAAGTGAGCAATAGACTAGCATACACACACCTCCCTCTCCATGGATCACCACATGGGTCACAGCGGGAAGTGAGCAATAGCCCAGCACACACAAACCTCCCTGTCCATGGATCACCACATGCGGCACACCGGGAAGTGAACAATGATCCAGCACAGACCCCTGTTCATGGATAACCACATGGGGCACACCGGGAAGTGAACCGCAGCCCAGCACACACACCTCTAACCATTGATCACAACATGGGGCACACGAGGAAGTGAAAAACAGCCCAGTACACACACACCACTGTCCATGGATCACCACATGGGGCACACCAGGAAGTGAACAATAACCCAACACAAGCACCACTGTCCATGGATCACCACATGAGCACACCGGGAAATGAACAGTAGCCCAGGACAGACACACCCTTGTCCATGGCTCACCACATGGATCACACCAGGAAGTGAACTGTATACCAGGACTAATGCACCCCTGTCCATGGATCACCACATGGGGCACACCGGGAAGTGAACAATAACCCATCACACACACACCCCTGCCCATGGAACACCACATGGGCACACTGGGGGCTGAACAATAACCCAACACACACAACCCTGTCCATGGATCACCACATGGGGCACACCGGGAAGTGAGCAATAGACTAGCACACACACACCTCCCTGTCCATGGATCACCACATGGGGCACACTGGGAATTTAACAATAATCCAGCACAGACCCCTGTTCATGGATCACCACATGGGGCACACCAGAAAGTGAGCAGCAGTCCAGCATACACACACCACTGTCCATGGATCAGAGATGGGACACACCGGGAAGTGAGCCATAGCCCAGCACACACACACCCCTGTCCATGGATCACCACATGGTGAACACCGGGAAGTGGACACTAGCGCAGCACACACACCTCCCTGTCCATGGATTACCAGTTGTGGCACACCGGGAAGTGAACAATAACCCAGCACACACACCCCTGTCCTTGGATCACCATATGGGGCACACCGGGAAGTGAACAGTAGCCCAGCACACACACACCACTGTCCATGGATCACCACATGGGGCAAACCGGGAAGTGAGCAATAAACCAGTACACATACCATTGTCCATGGATCACCACATGGGGCACAAAGGAAGTGAGCAATAACCCAGCACACGCACCCATGTCCATGGATCACCACATGGGCACACCGGGAAATGAAGAGGAGCCCAGGACAGACACACCCTTGTCCATGGCTCACCACTTGGATCACACCGGGAAGTGAACAGTAAACCAGGACTGACGCACCCCTGTCCATAGATCACCACATGGGACACACCGGGAAGTGAACAACAGCCCAACACACACACACCACTGACCATGAATCACCACATAGGACACACCGGGAAGTGAACAATAACCCAACACACACACCCCTGTCCATGGATCAACACATGGGACACACCGGGAAGTGAACA
>NW_025215326.1:64698-69063 GCF_004010195.1 Chiloscyllium plagiosum
ACAATAACACAGCACACACACCCTGTCCATGGATCACCACATGGGGCACACCTGGAAGTGAACAGTAGCCCAGCACACACACACCTCTGTCCATGGATCACCACATGGTGAACACCGGGAAGTGAACAATAGCTCAGCACACACAGCTCCCTGTCCATGAATTACCACTTGGGGCACACCGGGTATTGAACAATAACAGAGCACACACACCCTGTCCATGGATCACCACATGGGGCACACCTGGAAGTGAATAGCAGCCCAGCACACACACAACACTGTCCATGGATCACCACTTGGATCACACCGGGAAGTGAACAGTAAACCAGGACTGACGCACCCCTGTCCATAGATCACCACATGGGACACACCAGGAAGTGAACTTTAGCCCAGCACACACACCACTAACCATTGATCAGAACATGGGGCACACGGGGAAGTGAAAAACAGCCCAGCACACTCACACCACTGTCCATGGATCACCACATGGGGCACACCGGGAAGAGAACAATAACCCAACACACACACACACCCCTGTCCATGGATCACCACATGGGCACACTGGGAGCTGAACAATAACCCAACACACACACCCCTGTCCATGGACCACCACATGGGGCACACTAGGAAGTGAACATGAGCCCAACACACACACCTCTCTGTCAATGGATCACCACATGGGGCACACCGGGAAGTGAACAATAACCCAACACACACACCCCTGTCCATAGATCACCAAATGGGACACACCGGGAAGTGACCAATAGACTAGCACACACATACCTCCCTCTCCATGGATCACCACATGGGGCACACTGGGAAGTGAACAATAAACCAGCACAGACCCCTGTTCATGGATCACCACATGGGGCACACCGGAAAGTGAGCAGCAGTCCAGCATACACACACCACTGTCCATGGATCAGAGATGGGACACACCGGGAAGTGAGCCATAGCCCATCACACACACACCCCTGTCCATGGATCACCACATGGTGAACACCGGGAAGTGGACACCAGCGCAGCAAACACACGTCCCTGTCCATGGATTACCAGTTGTGGCACACTGGGAAGTGAACAATAACCCAGCACACGCACCCCTGTCCATGGATCACCATATGGGGCACACCGGGAAGTGAACAGTAGCCCAGCACACACACACACCACTGTCCATGGATCACCACATGAGGATTACCGGGAAGTGAACAACAGACCAGCAGACACACCCCCCTGTCCATGGATTACCACATGGGGCACACCGGGAAGTGAACAATAGCCCAGCACACACACTCCCCTGTCCATGGAGCACCACATAGGGCAAACCGGGAAGTGAGCAATAAACCGGTACACATACCATTGTCCAAGGATCACCACATGGGACACACCGGGAAGTGAACAGTCGCCCAGGACAGACACACCTCTGTCCATGGATCACCACATGGGACACACCGGGAAGTGAACAATAGCCCAGCACACAAACCTCCCTGTCTATGGATCACCACATGGGGCACACCGGGAAGTGAACAATAACTGAACGCACACACCCCTGTCCATGTATCACCACATGGGGCACACCGGGAAGTGAACAATACGCCAACACACATACACACCCCTGTCCATGGATCACCACATGGGGCACACCGGGAAGTGAGCAATAACCCAGCATACCGGGAGGTGAACTGTAGCCCAGGACAGACACACCCCTGTCCATGGCTCACCACATGGGACACACCGGGAAGTGAACAGTAGCCCAGACAGGCACACGACTGTCCATGGATCAACACATGGGACACACCAGGAAGTGAGCAAAAGCCCAGCACACACTGACCTCCCTGTCCATGGATCACCACATAGGGCAACCAGGAAGTGAACAATAGCTCAGCACACACACCTCCCTCTTCATGGATCACCACATGGGGCACATCAGGAAGTGAACAATAGCCCTGCACACACACGTCCCTGTCCATGGATCACCACATGGGGCGCACCGGGAAGTGAACAGCAGTCCAGCAGACACACAGCCCTGTCCATAGTTCACCACTTGGGACACAACGAGAAGTGAACAATAATCCAGGACACACACCTCTCTGTTCATGGATCACCACATCGGGCACACCGGGAAGTGAGCAGCAGCCCAGCACACACTCCCCTGTCCATGGATCACAACTTGGGGCTCAATGGGAAGTATACAGCCGCCAAATGCACACACCCCTGTCCATGGATCACCACATGGGAAACACTGGGAAGTGAACAATAGCCCAGCACACACACACTAATGTTCATGGATCACCACGTGGGTCAACCCGGAAAGGGAACAGCAGCCCAGTACACACACGCCCCTGTCCATAGATCACCACATGGGACACACCGGGAAGTGTACAATCGCCCAGCACACACACACCCCTCTCCATGTATCACCACATGGTGAACACCGAGAAGTGAACACAAGCACAGCACACACACCTCCCTGTCCATGGATCACCACTTGGGGCACACCGGGAAGTGAACAGCAGCTCAGCACACACACACCCCTGTCCATTGATCACCACATGGGACACACCGGGAAGTGAACAGCAGCCCAGCACACACACACCCCTGTCCATGGATCGCCACATGGGGCAAACTGAGAAGTGAACAAAATCCCAGGACACACTCACCCCTGTCCATGGATCACCACATGGGGCACACCGGGAAGTGAACAAGTGCCCAACACCCACACCACTGTCCATGGATCACCACATGGGGCACACCGGGAAGTGAACAATAACACAGAACACACACACCCCTGTCCATGGAACACCACATGGGGTACTGTGAGAAGTGAACAAAACACCAGGACACACTCACCCCTGTCCATGGATCACCACATGGGGCACACCGGGAAGTGAACAAGAGCCCAATACACACACCACTGTGCATGGATCACCACATGGGGCACACCGGGAAGTGAACAATAACACAGAACACACACACACCCCTGTCCATGGATCACCACATGGGGCACACCGGGAAGTGAACAATAGCCTATCACACACACACCTCCCAGTCCATGGATCACCACATGGGGCACACCCGGAAGTGAGCAAGAACCCAGTACACACACCCCTGTCCATGGTTCACCACATGTGGCACACCGGGAAGTGAACAGTAGCCTAGGACAGACAAACCCCTTTCCATGGCTCACCACATGGGACACACCGGTAAGTGAGCAATAGCCCAGCACACAAACACCTCCCTGTCCGTGGATCAAAGCATGGAGCACACCGGGAAGTGAGCAATAGCCCAGCACACGCACACCTCGCTGTCCATGGATCACCACTTGTTGGCAACCAGGAAGTGAACATTTGCCCAACACACACATCTCCCTCTTCATGGATCACCATATGGGCCACACCACGAAGTGAACAACAGCCCAGCACATACACCTCCCTCATCATGGATCACCACGTGGGGAACACCGGAAAGTGAACACGAACTCAGCACACACACACCCCTGTCCTGGGATCACCACTTGGGGCACACCGGGAAGTGAACAAAAACCCAGAACACACAAACCCCTGTCCATGGTTCACCACATGGGGTACTCCGGGAAGTGAACAGCAGCCCAGCACACACACACACCCCTGTCCATGGATCACCACATGGGGCACACCGTGAAGTGAACAAAATCTCAGGACACGCTCACCCCTGTCCATGGATAACCACATGGGGCACACCGGGAAGTGATCAAGAGCCCAACACACACCTCCCTATCCATGGATCACCACATGGGGCACACTGGGAAGTGAACAATAACACAGAACACACACAACCCTGTCCATGGATCTCCACATGGGGCACACTGGGAAGTTAATAATAGCCCAGCACACACACACCTCCTTGTCCATGGATCACCACATAGGGCACCCCAGGAAGTGAGCAATAGCCCAGCACACACACACAATCCTGTCTAAGGATCACCATATGGGCCACACCAGGAAGTGAACAATAGCCCAGCACGCACACGCCCCTGTCCATGGATCACCACATGTGGCATACAAGGAAGTGAACAATAGCCCAGCACACACACACCTCCCTGTCCATGGATCAACACATGGGGCACACCGGGAAGTGATCAAGAGCCCAACATATACCTCCCTGTCCATGGATCACCACATGGGGCACACCGGGAAGTGAACAATACCACAGAACACACACAACCCTGTCCATGGATCTCCACATGGGGCACACTGGGAAGTGAATAATAGCCCAGCACACACACACCTCCCTGTCCATGGATCAACACATGGGGCACACCGGGAAGTGATCAAGAGCCCAACACACACCTCCCTATCCATGGATCACCACATGGGGCACACCGGGAAGTGA